>NC_050457.1:71835049-72036870 GCF_903995425.1 Onychomys torridus | reverse complement strand
TTTGATTCTGTTGACGTGAGAACAATTGCTCCTGGCAGCACCAATTTGATCCTCAGAGAATGTTGGGCTTCTAAGACATTTCCATTTGGAAGTTTGTCTTCTTGGCACAAAATGGCCTACTGAGCAAAGAACTGCCCTTGCCTCAACTGCTGACAGTACAAATGCTGTCCTTTCTGGACAAGCGGGACACAATGAAAGCGACCACCATACTTTGCCAAGACAGGGTAAGATGGTCTTTCAGAATACCTGCTTCTGAAAATGGTCTGTCAGATACTCTACGCCTGTAGCCAATTTGAATGCACCAATGATACTGAGAAACATTAGTTGACTGTGCAGGCTGCTAGCTGTCTCTGTCTACTCTTGCAAGACTCCCGAAAGTTGCTTGCGTCCTTCTCCCATTTCTCAGGTATTATTATATTCCTTCTCAGGTCTTTGATGAGGTTGGAGATTAGCAGTTATAGTTACAACTTAGTATATATACATATATAATATCTTAGATAGAATATATTATGTATTAGACTCAGGTTCTTTAGGATAGGACACCTTTTGGAATGATCTTTGTAACATGCCACCTACCCATGCTCTAGACTTCCCTGGAGTTTACTATGTGTTTTTTGCTTGATATTGTTTGCACTTACTGTAATTCCAACTTATCTAAGTCATTATCCCTCATTACTCCTGGACAATATTTGATAACCATCTCTTTGTATATAGTCTTGTATTAGGTTAGAACTTTCTTATTTAGACAAAAGGGGGAGATTTAGTGGATAGCCATCCCAGCATTGGCCTGGAAGTTCCAACCCCCATTGAGGCTTCAGTAATGATCATGCCCACAAGCCAGGGCAGAGGAGGGAGCAGAAGACTGAGGATGAGGAGGAGGTCGCTCTCTTGGTTCCGGGATGCTGGACGCTGGAGGTAGACCGAGCAGAGTTCTCCAGAGAACACTGCCGGACTGCCCTACACTTTTGCCAGACCCTGCAACATACCCCTTCATTTGTAAGTTACCCCACAAAATAAACCTCCCTTTTAACTACGTGGAGTGGCCTTAATAATTTCACCAATATCACACAGTCCCAATGGAGAGAACAATGAAACGCTTCTATTCAGCACTGCTTATACTGTTATGGTAAACTTCCAAAGTTTGGATATATACACATTTAGAGAGTATCTTCTTTCCTCAACGATCTACTACTAAATTTTCCTAATGGACTTTTGCAGAAGTTTGTCTCCTATGTCATTTGAGATCTCATCAATGGACTGTCATGCATTGGAATGACTGAGTTTGAAGCCAGGTAAAGCAAGGTGACTTCATCAGAGATAGATGTCTGTGAGTGGTTAGAGATGTACTTATCTTTTTTACCATACCTTATCTTGGAACATGGAGGTTACATGAACATGATGGATAGGAATCTGGAGAGTCCCCAAAGATCAATCTGGACATGAAGTGATACTTCAATGACTAACATCCAACTTGTCCTGATTCCCTTTGTGTTTGCTTAACCACTTCTCAGTCCTCTACCCTTCTTTCACATTTACAAGAACTATCGTGTTCATAAACCATCTATTAAGTTTGTGGACAAGCACATTTTCATATCAGCCTGTGCCTGTCCTTTGTCATCTTGTTTGCAGTCTTAATTCCTCTGTGCATTTTATAAATGGTTTGTCTTATTATTGAGAAATACACTGTTTAGTAGCCTCACTATAGTTTCTCATTTTCTGCAGTATCAGTCTTTTCTTGTGGAAATCCTGTTTTAATATTTGCATATATCACATTGTTATACATGAGGTTACAAATTGGGTCATAGCCTAGAACATCATGTTAGTGTCTGATTTGTTTAAGGAGAAATTATTTCTTTAGCCATATGTTAGGGACCAGTCTATCAAAAATGTAGAGACCCAGCGGATCTTTAGTTTGTAATGTAACTAAGGGGTGGTGGGAGAAATCCATGTGTTCTTTAACTTGTTCTAACTCCAGGGTACTCAGAGTGGCATTCCATGACTCTTTCAGTTGTCATGTTCCCTCAGAATATGCTGACTCTTCTCTGTACATGGATTTTCCTTTTCGGCCACCACCTCACAAAAACCAACATAGAAACATTATTAATTAGGATAGCTCAGCCTATAGCTGAGGCTTGTCTCTTACCTCTTATAACATTAATTAATCTATTTCTCTCCATCTACACGTTGCCTAGTGACTTGTAGTGTTTACCTCTCCTCCTGCATGTCTTGCCTCCTTGGAATCTTCCTGGGGACTCTGCCTTTCTTCTTCTCAGGACTCTCTGTCCAGAAGTCCAGGCTATTGGCCGTTCAGCTGTTAATAAACCAATCAGAAGGTGCCTTGGCAAAGACACATCTTCACAATGTACAAAAGATTATTCTACAATACTTCTCTTACACTAATCTCTCAATCTGAAATGGGCCCCAAACTGACAAACTTTTAAATGTTTATCCAGTCCAATACCTAATCACCTTTCTCTTTCAGCACATTTGATACTCTCATGAAAGTCACTATCCATCATGTTATCTTGATAACAGCTAATACTGAACAGTTCCAGGGGTATAATTAGTTATCTCAGATACTTGTCCTCATGAGGTCCCATGGCTTTGATGAACCATTATTGAGTTTCCAGTTACCTTAAAGGAATCCAGTGCATGGCACGCCCATAGAATCTGTGCGGCTTTGTTGTCCCCCACACCTCCTGAGGTGATGGACGTGCAGACAGTGACTTCGCCTCTGGGTGATGCATGGAGTTCCTGACCAGGAAGGTACCATGGTGGGAAGGTAGCGGATTTCACGTCTGCACCTCTTTACCCTTCTGAAACCCTAATCATCCAGTGGCCTAAGCAGCCAGGGAGGCCAGAACCCCACCTCACAGTGGCACTAAGGTGTAGGACCCACTTTTTCTGTGCTGCATGGCCCCCTTAGCTGTGTGGTTCTCAAAGTAGAAAAGCTATTCTGGGTCCCAGGTGTAGCTCTTTATAATAAGTCTCCAAGCCTGCTTCCTCTAACTGTGATTAGATCATTCCCTCTGTCCTTGAAATTTCTTTTGCTGTATGACTGTGATCTGCCTTTGATTTCTATTCTCAACACACCTGCCTACTCTTGGTTTATATTTCTACTTTTCAAATACATAGAAACAACTGCTTTTGGGAGTATTGATGTTGGTGATATATTATATACCCCAATAAAACTTATCTGGGGATCAGTGGACAGGACCAGCCACTAGATTAGAAATTAAGGCCAGACAGTAGTGTCAAACACAGTCCATCCTATCACTTGGGAGGCAGAGGTCTGTCTGGATCTCTGTGAGTTCAAGGCCACAATGGATACAGAGCCAGGCAGTGTTGGCACACAGCTTTAATCCCATACTTGAGATCTCACGCCTTTGTTGGGAAGCACACATCACACTATCCCAGGAAGTGATGTCTTGGAAAGGTATATAGGGTGTGAGGAAACAGGAACTCACTTTCTTGAGGCTGAGGATTTAGTAGAAGTAAGAACGTGCCTGGCTTATTCTGTTCCTCTGATCTTTCAGCTTTTGTCCCAATATCTGGCTCTTTTTTTTTTTTTTTATTAATAAGACCCTTTAAGATCTGTGTTACACATTACTAATATTACTAATATATGAACATATGCTGTTAAAGGCAATATTTGGTGTCCCCACATCAGCCCCAAACATGTACATCGCTAAGGGTCCTCTAACTCTCCAGTCCTGAGTCAGTGCCCCTGATGCTGAGACAGGAAAAAGGAGATCAACAAACAGCCAAAGAAGACATTGTGTGATTAAAAACAGCTAACAGGCTGCCTAAGTCCAACCGACTTTACTATTGTTTATCTCCTGATATAAAAGGTGATTATATAAATGCAAATCACACACTGAGTCATTTATCTCAGCTTGGAGTATGTAGATCAGCCATAATACATGAGGCCTCAGGTTTACTCTGGAAGCAAGATTGTACAGGGTACAAACATTTAAAAGGGTGCTCACCATCAAAGCCACTGGAGAGCATTCTGCAGCTAAGATTTCCTTACAGTGACCTCAGAAATCAGTGCAGGTTGAAATGGCTGCTCACTAGGCAGCCAGGTGACCACATGGAGTTGAACCTTTGGTCACCTTTTGGACCCTATGAGCCTGCTGGAGGCAGTTACTAAACTCCAGGTGCAGGGCAGTCTGTGGTTAGATCCACAGATCCAAACTAGCCTCTGAGACCACCACAGCATAGACTATGGGTGCTGCCGTGACAACTGGAACCTCACAAGTCAGCACCCCACACCCATTATGACTTCACACCACTGGACCCAGTGCCCCATCCCTGCATGTCCCCACTGTTTCAGTCCTGGGCAATGATCAGGGAACCTCACACCTCATTACAGAGATATTTGTACTTCATGTTTATTGCTTGTAAATGCTCAATTGTAAAGAGCATTAATCAATGTACATGTCCATGAACATATTAATAGAAGATAAGTTGGTAAAGGCTTTATCATTTTGGAGGATGGGATGGGAGGGTGGGGGAGGAGGGATAAGAGGGCGATCTGTGCTTTTTGAAATGAATAAAAATATTTAATAAAAAAGCATAAATAGGTCAATGTAAATATGTTTATAATACACACAGAGAGAGGCCATTATTGAACTATAAACGTATAATCAAAATTTACAGAAAAATGAATGGACATGTAATGTATGTAAGTTGAGATCACCCAGTCATATGAAGAAATACACTGCTTGTTCTCTTTCATATGGTTAGTACAGACAGTAATATATGTATATATGTGAAGAAATGGGTATGTGCATATACTATATAGAGTAGAAAAGAGAATAAAAGTTAAATATAGGGATGAAGAAGATTTAAAGCAGGTAATGACCACGGGTTGTGAAAAGAGGACATAAGAACTGATTTTCAGGTTCCAACTCTGTCGTGGATTTTAGTTTTCATGGTGTATAACTGCATGAAATATATTCAGTGCAGATACTGTCAAATCCAATGTGAATGCCTCAGAGTTTGCTCTGAGTGTCCATTCTAACTGCACAGAAGTTCATGATCTCTGTAGTGTAACAGGCTTTCTCGAGCCATCAACCGGCTCCCATATCATAACATGGAGACTTATTAGTTATGAATGCTCAGCCTTAGCTCAGGCTTGTTTCTGGCTAGCTCATATAACTTAACTTGTTTTTCTTCATGTACATTTTGCCTCGTAGCTCTTTACCCACTTTTCTGTATATCTTGCTTTTCCGAGGTCTCCATGGCTCTGGAAGCTGCCTGGCTTCTGGTCCTGGGGTGTTCCCCTCTGCTTTGTTCTCTTCTCCTTTTCCTCCATCTTAGATTTCTGTTCCTATTTATACTCTCTGTCTATGAGTCTCACCTATCCCTCTCCTACCTAGGAATTGGCCATTCAGCTTTTTATTAGACCAATCAAGTGCCTTAGGCAGGCAAGGTGAAACAAATGCAACACATCTTTACATGGTTAACAAGGAAGCAGAAACAAGTAACACACCTTTACACAGTTAAAGTAATAGTCCACACCATAACCAGATGTAACACATCTTTGCCTACTCAAAATAACATTCCACAACACTGTAGTTTTCAGGTATTGTTAATTTTCACATATGAAATTTTTTACTTTCAAAATAATAGGATTTAAAATTAAAGAGAGAAATGAGAAATACTAGCTGAGATTATGAGTCCCTGCCAAACTATTTAATTCTGAGAGTATGCTTTGACTACAGTATTTACTCCTGAGGATGGTGTCTCTGCTTTACTATTAGCTACTGAGAGCACATGTTTCTGCTGTACTATTTACTTCTGGCTGTGTCTGTCTCTGCTGTACTATCTACTCCTAAGTGTGTGAGCCTTTGCTATATTATTAACTCCTGTGCTTGTCTCTGCTAAAGTATTTACTCCTGAGATTATGTCTTTGTTATATTTCTTACATGAGCCTTATTCCCTAGAGAAGCTTTCCCCACAGACTGTAGCTCTAAGAAATCATTCTCTTGTAGAACAAATGTATATCCATTAAGGTCATTTCCATTCATAAGGAAATATCCCTCTGTGTTCTGAGGAAATTAATAACTAGGTCTACAGAGACGTCAACCAGGAAGAAAACATTGATTCACATACACATAACAAACCTGACTTTTGTTCAAGGTGTATTGCTGACTACACCTTAGACAATTTTAAAAGACAGAACCTTCCCACACAGCAGCCTTTCTTTCTTATTATCAATGATGGAAATTAAAGCTGGAAGCATAGACTCTCTTTGTCATGTAATCTAGAGGGTTATTCATTTGTTTTCTCTAATGCGCATATGGCATTTAATGTAGCAGGAATCTTAAATGGTCTTATTAATAAAATCAAACCTGGGGCCAGGTATTGGGGTGAATGCTGGAAGATCAGAGAAGCAGAACAAGCCACAGCTACCTCACCTCGCCAATTCCTCAGCTGACCAGTTTCCTCAGGCTGGAAGCCTCTGAGTCCTTATCCAAATGAATCTCAGCTGAATTGCTGCTAAACGCCTAAAAGCTTAACCAGCCACATGCTGCTAGTTTCTGGTCTTCATGCCCTATATATCTTTGCCTTTCTGCGGTCACTCCCTGGGATTAAAGGCGCGAGTCACCACGCCTGGTGGTATCCAAAGTGACCTTGAATTCACAGAGATCCACCTGGCTCTGCTGGGATTAAAGTGTGCTACCACTGCCTAACCTCTATGTTTAATATTGTGGCCTTCCTCTTCTCTGACCGCAGATAAGTTTATTAGCGTGCACAATATTTCGGGGAATACAATACCACTGCAGGGGTAAATATGAGAATGTGGGATCATGACTCTCTGAAATAAAGATGAGAACTAGAGTTCATTTAGTTATTATCCACTTACTAGAATAACAGCATTAAATTTTCCCTAGGGCTTACCCCCTAGCCAGGCAAAAATATATCACCAAATTAATATCACATCGGTTACTGTTTGTGGAATAAGCATTAAATCCAATCAGAAAATAATTGGTTCTTCTCACAACTTTCCTGCCATTATTGCTCTACAGGCACTGTAGTTTTTTATCTAAGGCACAGTATGTGCACCTGAGATTATCTCTGCCTCAGCTGATGACTTTATTTCTTCAGCTGCAGCTGCTGCCTTGCTGCTGAGGCCTTAGACTGGAAGAGACTTCGTGTAGTTTTAACTAAGTCATTATGCTTATATTTTACCAATAAGGAATCAGGAGCCAAATACTTGTGAAAACCTACTAGCTCAGAGAGACAGAGATTCTTACACACCAAGGGGAGATATTACAGGAGCTTGGATGACTCCACTGGGAAAATAAACAATAATGCCACAGCCTAGATCTCAGACTCCAGGCACCCAATGGACATGCATGGTAAAGTTTTTATGGAACATTTATAGTTACAGAAGAAAGAGACTCATGAATCAAGGCAAGTTTCAAACACATTGCTTGAACAAACTGTTGGAGGTTACAGCCAAGAGAAGTCTCTACTGTTCTCTGATGACGTTCTTAGCATTTTTGCTATTGGAAGTTAGGTGTTCATGTTAACATTCAAAATAATTAATATTCTCTACTATGGAATCCTTTGAGTTGAATAAGATGAGAATTGTTAGTAAATATTTTACCACACTTCACACACCCATGGAGTTTGTAGTCAGAATGAACCATTTGATGTATTTTAAGAGTTGAAGAAGTAAACTTTTTAAGACATTGGTAGGATTTCTCTCTCATATGAACTATATCATGTGTTGAGAAAGGGTATAAAGATTAACAAAGTTTTTGTCACATTCCTCACACTTTTAGGGATCGTCTTCAGAATGAATTTCCTTTTCTTTTTTATGTTGTCTAAGGGATAAAGATGGAAAAAAACCATCTTTCACAATCTTCACACTTTTAGGGTTTCTCTTCAGTATGAACTCTCTCATGTTTCTTAAGGCCTGAGAGATACTAAAAGGTTTTGTGATATTCTTCACACTTGAAGTGTTTCTCCCCAGTATGAACCCTCTTGTGTCTCCTAAGGCTTGAGACATAATAAAAGGCTTTGTGACATTCTTCACACTTGAAGGGTTTCTCTCCAGTATGAACTGTCTTGTGTCTCCTAAAGCCTGAGTGATAACGAAAGGCTTTCCCACATTCTTCACACTTGTAGGGTTTCTCTCCAGTATGAAGTGTTTGATGTTCCTGAAGATTCCTAGAACAGGAATATCGTTTGCCACACTGCACACACGTATAAGGATTTACTTCAGAATGGATAATTTGATGTCCTCTAAGTGATAAATATGAGTAAAAACGTCTGCCACACTCTTCACACTTGTAAGGGTTGACTTCATAGTGAATAATTTGATGTCGTCTAAGGGATGAAGCTGAGCAAACACATTTGCCACACTTTTCACACTTGTATGGTTTCTCTCCTGTATGAAATACCTTGTGGTCCTTAAGTCCTGAGTGATAAAGAAAGGTTTTGTGACATTCATTACACTTGTATGATCTCTTTCCATTATGAATTCTACGATGTCTCTGAAGGGTTGCATAATGGGAAAACCTTTTGCCACACTCTTTACACTTGCATGGATTCTCTTCAGAATGAATTTTTGATGATGCTTCAGGAATGAAGGATCACAAAAAGCTTTGCCACATTCTTCACACTTGTAGGGTTTCTCTCCAGAATGAACTCTTTGATGTTGCTTCAGCATTGAAGGATAATAAAATAATCTGCCACATTCTCCACACTTGTAGGTTTTCTCATCAGTATGATTTTTCTGGTGTATAAAAAGTGATGAGCGAGTATTGAAGGTTTTATGACATTCTCTACACATATAAGACTTTTCTCCAGTATGAAGTCTCTTATGTATGGAAAGTGCTTTATGAGAACTTAGGCCCTTTCCACATTCTTCACACTTGTAGGGTTTCTCCCTTGTATGAATTCTCTGGCTTTGCATAATTAGTGAGTTACAGTCAATGGCCTTGTTGTAAATGGTATAATCATTGGGTTCTGTTCCTGTTGAGCAAAAGTTGAGATATGAACAAAGGCTAGGAAATATTCCTCATACTTACAATGCTTATCTTTTTAAAAGGAAACATTTACTCATACATATTGAAGCATTTCAAAACCTATAGACACTAAGAATAAATGGGAAAACATTGTAGGTAGAATTAATCTATACTTCTCCTAGAATAAGGGCATGACCAAAAAGAACCTAGGCATAATAGCATATTATTCAAAGTTTAATAGCTAAGGAAGTTGTAAGGGCATTTTACTAAGAGAAATAAACCCATTAAACAATAGAGATGTTATATGGCCAGACAACCCTAAAATTATAAAGTAACCAAGCCGCGAAAAAGAGAAAGTTAATTGTGACTGTGTGAATTAGAGCCTTCGTTTAAATATAACATTTTTATCCTCCACAGAAATCCACAAAGATATCTCCACAATAGACTACTGGCAATGGTCGAGAGGAAGCCCGAACTGACCTACTCTGGTGGTAGGATGGCCAAACACCCTAACTGTCATGCTAGAAATCTCATCCAATGGCTGAGGAAAGTGGATGCAGAGATCCTCGGCCAGGCCCCAGGTGGAGCTCCGGGAGTCGAATTGGCGAGAAAGAGGAGGAATTGTATAAGTGAGAATTGTGGAGACCAGGATTGGGCAAAGCACAGGGACAAATAGCCAAATGAATGGAAACACATGAACTATGAACCAATAGTTGAGGAGCCCCCAACTGGATCAGGCCCTCTGGATAAGTGAGTCAGTTGAATAGCTTGAACTGTTTGGGAGGCACCAGTGGGACCGGGACCTGTCCTTAGTGTATGAGCTGGCTTTTTGGAACCTGGGGCAAATGTGGGGACACTTTGCTCATCCTGGGAGGAGGGGACGGGACCTGCCTGGACTGAATCTACCAGGTTGAGCTGAATCCCCAGGGGAGTCTTCTCCCTGGAGGAGATGGGAATGGAGGGTGGACTGGAACGGAAGGGGGGGAAGGGAGGAGGACAGGGGAATCCATGGCTGATATGTAAATTTAAATTAAATTATAAAATAAAATAAAAAAGAACCCATAAAAAAAAAAAAGATGTCTGAATAACAAGGTTTTCTAGATAGAAAAACATGTCTGTTCCTGACAGCACCAATTTACTTCAAAGAAGATGATGGGCATTGAGGAAACTCCATATGGAGTTTACTTTCTTTATGGAAAAAGCTAGCCATTTGGACAAATGAATTGCCCTTGCCTCAATTGCTGACAGTATACTGTCCAAACTGGACCAGCAGGACATAAAGAAAGCGACTGCCAACCTTTGTCAAGACAAGGTAGCACAGTCCTTCAAAACTCCCTGTTTCTCAACTGTCTGTCAGATATTCTAGGCATGTAGGCCAAAAATAAATGCCCCAACATTACAGAAAATCTTTGAGTGACTGTCCAGGCAGCCAGATGTCCCTGTCATTAGGAAACATTTCACCCTTCTAGAGTCTTTGATCAAGTTAAAAACTAAATGATTAGACTTAAAATTTTCCTTACTTATGATGAAAGGTAAATTAGATATAAAACTTTTTTGACTCACAAAGATAAGGCAGATAATAAAATATTTTCTCTAAATTTGCCAAATACAAATGGACTGGATATTGTAACTGTAATGCTTACTTGACAACCGTTAGTGTTATACATAGTTTTACTATATTAAAATTAAAATCCCCTTTATGTCTAATTAAAATGTTGTAGAATAATCCTTCTGCACACTGTGAAGATGTTAATAAAACTCTCATTGTTAATACAAAGCTGATTGGCCCATGGCTTGGCAGGATTTTCAGGGCAGAGAGAATGATGGGAAGTGGAAGAGGAGAGTCAAAGGAGTCACCAGGATGGAGAGAAGAAAGAAAGAAATATGCCCTATGAAGAAAAGGTACCACCACATGGCAGAGTATAAATAAGACATATGAGTTAATTTCAAATGTAAGAGCTAGGTAATAATAAGCCTAAGCAATCAGCTGAGCATTTATAATTAATACTAAGTCCCTGAGTTGTTATTGGGATGGCTGGTGGACAGACCTGATCATGGTCCTGACAAAAAAACCATCTACACTCCTAAGCCATGCTCCCATTACAAATCTGGGGGTAAATGAAAATATACAGTTGGAGGAAGTCTGAGAATCAACAGAGGACCAGGAGAAGAAGGGACCACAAGATCTCTTCATCCCGTTGGACTGATGGAAATGTTAGCCATAATGCTTGCTATAGGGCTAGTGACAGTGGCTATCCTGACTGGATCTGAAACAAAACTAGATAGCTCTGATGTATCTGGGAACATCAGATTTATACATAAAAGTTTCTAATTTCTCTAACAAGTTGTGACTGGAAATATGTCCAAATAACAATTAGACCTAATATACCAAAAATATATTAACTTGAAAAAATGACAAAGAAACTTCGAAAAAGCATGCAGCCTTACAACACAGTGATGGACCCACATCTACTAGTGGGCATGAAAGAGAGGCACACAATCACTGCACCCGGAACTAGTTTCATGGGCATCCCTGAATCAACAGTGCAAGGCCCTATAGCTCATCCTGTCCTCGTCTTCCTAGGTCTGATGGTCAGGCCCTGCTGTACCTACTGGTGGTCCAAAAAAAAAAAAAAAAAAGCTTCTAATGGCCTAATACATCCCCTTCTACACTATTAATGCTTTGACTCTTCCCTAAGATCAGTGAGGAATAAAATGTCCGAAGGGACTCAGATTGTCAGAGTTTTATTAAACTGCTCCCCATCCCCAAATTGTTACAATCAACAGAACTGTTGAACCTTCTGCCCCTCCTGCCTCTCTGTAATGGAATTGTTGGTTTGGCTTAATAAACCCAATCACGCTCACTTTGGTACTGAGATCTTTCTGGCAAATCTACTCTTAACCTCTGCTAATAAATAACTCTCAGTCTGACCAGCACTGAGTTCTCTTTCTCTGAGTCTTATACTACAAAAAAGAATCAACAAAAAGAAAAACCTTGGAAGTCACTTTAAATAGAAGCACAGCGATTGAGTAGTAGTTGTGGAATTTCCAAGCTTCAGAGAGTAGAGCTGGGAGCCCACTGCCTATGGTAGGATGCTTTACACAGCCTTGGTCCAGGAGGAGGGGCGTGAACCTGCCTGAACAGAGTGTACCAGGCTCTGCTGACTCCCCACAGGAGGCCTTGGCTTGGAGGAGGTGGGAACGGGAGTTGGTATGGGGGGGAAGGCTGGAGAATGGGTGGAGGGAGGTGAGGGGAATTTGTGGTTGGCATGTAAAATGAATAGGAAATTTTTAATAAAGAAGAAAAGAAATAAAAAACAGACTTAAACCATCATAAACTTCTCAGAGATGAGCTCTGAAAACAAAGACATGAAGGAGGGACCTAAAGAATGATTCCCACAGTGTCGTGTCCCAGGGTATTGGGAAAGCCTGCCTTTCTGTGGGAAATTTAGACCTCAACTCCTCCCCCAAACCCCTCATTCCTACACACCTCGCTGCATGCTGCCTGCTGCTTGTCTCTTCACATCTGAAGATTCTGCTCTTTGCTCCAAAAATGTCACTAGGTGTGGCTTAGACACAGCAAGACCTGTTTGTAGAAAAAGAAGGAACAAGATAGTTTATGTGTTTTTTTACTTGGAATTGACATGTGCCTTCCAGTTCATGACTAATAAGGAAAGAGATGATGAAATAAATGATTGCAGACAATCAGTTCCTTGAATGTTTTCTGACAGGATCATGACACTACATGAAGAAATTCTGAGTTTCATTTAAAAGAAAAAAATCATTAAAACTGAATAGTGAAACACTTTAATTAACAAGTGTACTTGAGGTCTCATGCCATTGAATTTCTACGAGTCCCACTAGAGTGAAGGAAACATATACAACACAGAAATGTTAAACACAAAAAGAGAAAAACAGTGAAATGATATATTTTTTTAATTTTAAATTTTATATACACATTTGTGTTTTACCTGCGTTTTTGTTTGTATGTGGATAAAGTGTTAATCAAGTGAATCTTTATTAATAAAAAAATGGAAGTAAGATATTGGGAGAAAAACCTGAAAGATCAGAGACGCAGGGGAGCAGACATAGTGACTTCCTACATACTCGGTTCCTTGATGCAAAAGGGCTCAGATCCAGTCTCAGTCCCGACTTATCACTTCTGGTCCATCTTTATACAAGCCTCTGAGCCTCTAAGACCAGCTAGTGGCTAGCACCACCCTCTGATTCCAAGCAGGCTTTGTTTGTCAAAACACAATCAAAAGAGAACACATGAGGATGTGAGATTTGGGGATTACAGTTAGTTGTAAGCTGCCATATGCATGCTGGAAATTGAACCCGAATCCTCTAGAAGAGCAATCAGTGCTCTTAACAACTGAGCCATCTCACCAGTCCTGAAATGATTTTTAATACAGCAATCTCCCTTATTTTCTAAAAACAAAGGATATGAAAATGGATGTTGAAATACTCCCATGAGAAACCATACTTAGTGAGGAAGCTACATGTTGATAATGAAATAAGAATTCACTATGGATGATCCTCACCAAGGAACACAAGGTTGCTGTAATTCTCCAACATCACATCCCTGTACAAATTCCACTGAGCAGGCTCCAGGCATTTCCTCTCTTCTGCAGAGAACTCAATGGCCACATCCCAGAAGGACAGCATTTCCTGCAATAAAGATCAGTGAATGAAAGCACACTTTAATGTAATTAAAACCATGAATAATATAAATACCAAGATGCATTGGGCTGGAGAGTTCTCCTGTCAACTTGACATTAGAAGAAAGAAACAATTCAGAAAATGCCTTCCTAAGACTGTCCTGTAGTCAAGCCTAGATCCCTAGTCTAAGGCTGGCAGGCCTTTTATGAGGCGGTTCTATCAGGGAGGGGGTGTGGGGTCATCCAGAGTGCAGACATCTGGAGGCCAGAGGGTGGGTAAATGAATTCCAAGCTTATCTCACAAGGGGTTATTTTGCAAGCATTCTTCTTAAGCAATTATCTTGCAAGCACAACCAGGCGATTATCCTGCAAGCTTCCTGTTAGCACAGCTTCATGGGCTAACTTTCTGGGGGCAGAGTGCAGTATTTTCTACTGAATCTACAATTAGCAGAGCTAGTGTGTGTGTGTGTGGGGGGCTCGTTTAACTTACAATGGCCTTTCAGGTTTCGCCTCAAAATTTTCCTCTCTTGCTTATTTAACTGGCAGAGAAAATGACCGCGATCAAAACCTCAAGACCGTTACATTAGGCGGCTGCAGAGTTCAGGAAGGACCAGACCCCGTTTGCTCTACAGACACTGAGAAATCTGACAGCGTCCATGTGAGATGGCTCACCTAGAGAAGCATGCTTCCCCACCAGAGCTGCTCACTGAGCTCCCAGCTCCGCCTCAGGAGCAGGCAGTCAGCTGACCATCATTAGTTTGCAATCCTGGACTTCACTATCAACTACTCCGCGCTAACAGGAAGCTCTCCTGTCCCAGAAAACCAAGCCGGATTTGGACCTGGACCGCAGGGGACGTCCTAAGGAAACCATCACTCAAGCACAGTCCCTATCGCCCCCTCCCCAGCCCTAACCTGCAACCTCACGTGACCCAGCCAGTTCAGCACAGCACCTCCAAGGCAGCTTCTTCCGCCCTCCTACCCCAGCCCAGGTCCTCTTCCTCCAAGACGGACCCCGGTACTCCGCTCAGTGCCTGAGGCTGCGCTGCACCCTGGACCAACCTCCAAGTCAGAGACGCAACAGGAATGCACAGCAGGGCAGAACTCTAGCCGAACTTTGAGGAAGACGCACGTGTGTCGACTAAAAGCCTGGTTGGTATTTCCTGGATGGCTCCTCGTGATGTCACAGTGCCACATACTACACTTCCCAGAAGTCTAGGCGAAAGAATTCCCGGAACCCAGGCCTAGAGTTTCTCCTCTAGTGGATTTGAGTCTGGTTGCCTGCAGTGAAGTATGGGAGGAAGAAGCAGAGAGAGCAGGACAGCCCTGCGGAGTCAGGCTGGTGTTCACCTCCAGATCCACAGCATGAGATGTATGAGTGTGACTGGAGCCTTTGACAGAAATATTAGCCTTGTAGGCTTTCTGGTCCATATGTTGTGATTTTAATGTTACCTGAGCATTGCTTGTATCATCCCACTCCCATGCCCTTGTGTTTGTTCCACAAATGTCACTTAACGGTAGTGACCCTCCATTCAAAACGGCCAATGTACTGATTAAATGACGTAGTGCTTAAAACACATCATCAAATAGCAACTCCTAGACCTCTATCGCAGCTCTTTACCCAATAAATGTGGCATGCAGCAATCATTAATTCTTTTGGTTTGAACTTACCACATTTTGAAATACTATGACTCAGAGAACGGAATTGGAACCATGAAAAAAGCATAGGAGACCAAATGTAATGTCCCTATTGGGAAACATGGATTATATAATGAGAATTTAGTTTCAAAGCAAATATCACTTGCTGGGTCCATTAGATGTCTAGGTGTATTTGTGAATTTTAATTGTCTGTATAATGTTTCTGAGTTTCTTGAAGCAGCAAATGGAGTGTCTCCAGTCAAGTGTTGGGACACCCACTGACATAGGTCTGACTGACTTCTATTAAAATAGATCCTGCAGAGAAGAAAGAGAACAATGGAATGCAGTTTTTAAGAGAATAGACAGGGCAAACAGATACACCTCTGAACTCAAAATATGTAACTGATATGTTAATGACAATGGGGGACACTATCACATGCACCAATATAACTAAATATGACAATGTAGTGAAAATCTGGGGTTGGGGATTTAGCTCAGTGGTAGAGTGCTTGCCTAGCAAGTGTAAGGCCCTGGATTCGGTCCTCAGCTCCAGAAAAAAAAAAAAAAAAGAAAGAAAGAAAGAAAG
Source organism: Onychomys torridus (assembly GCF_903995425.1). Taxonomy (NCBI): domain Eukaryota; kingdom Metazoa; phylum Chordata; class Mammalia; order Rodentia; family Cricetidae; genus Onychomys; species Onychomys torridus. The sequence goes on along the minus strand of NC_050457.1, from coordinate 72,021,001 downwards.
AAAAGAAAAGAAAAAAGAGAAAAGAAAAGAAAAGAAAAGGAAAAGGAAAATCTGTGCTGCTCAGATCTATTGATTACACATGTTTGACCCCTGTTCAAATCTTTTGCAATGTCTCTCCATGACCTCTGACATACTCATATAGATCAACGGACAGTAACTGAATGTCCTCACCCAGCACACCTCTCCTCCAGACTGTCCCAGATATGACATGTCTCACACAGCAAGGTTCATGCATGAGTTGTGAACACAAGGAACTCCTCCCTCACACTGACATTAGAACAGAAGGAAAGAAGCCTGGGAGGAAAGGGACAGGACTGCTCAACAAGGGGAACTGGACTGGACCTGTGGAAGAGCAGGAACCAACATGAGCAGTCTGCTTCACTGGCTGGACATGGCAGTGCCCATGTGCAGGACAGGGAGGAAGTGGTTTTGTTTTGGCTGACTTTAAGAAGCATCTGCACACACTGGAACCTCTGGTGTAAGGACAGGGGAAGGCATCCCAGCTGCAGCTGCAGAAAAAGACCCAGGGATGAAAAACCACAGCAGCCACATCAGTCAAGAGCTGCAGAATGGAAATGAAGAAATAATGGAGTCTCAGATTAGATATGAAAGAGCAAACTGGAAGAAATCAGTGAAACCAGAAGAAATCAGCATCAGGTCATGACAGTAACTAATACATTAATATCCAAGAAAATAAATATTTGCTGCATAGTGGGAGGAATATTCAAGCAATGCAAAGAGGAATTCTTCTTCACCAAAATATATGTCTGTAACAAAATCATGATAGGGGAAAAAGTTTAAATTACTCATGGAATGGGCCTCAGATGTTAAGTACATGTCATTTTTATGTCAATAAAGTGTTAATTGCATGGATTTGTATCATAGTGCTCAGTGTCAGAAACATGATTTGAACCATAGAAAGTATTTCTCATGTCTATAAAGTATGTTCAAGCATTTTCTGTCACTGACTGGGTAGCCTTGGCTGCCCATGAATTTCCTATGAAGCAGGGGAGGACCAGAGGTCCTGTCTCCCGTTCACAAATGCAGAGATGACAGGGATGTGCAATAGAGTAGACTGAAGTTTCTTTTCTATCACAGGTCTGTTTACTTTAAATCACATGAATACACACAGGTCTGTGAGTTCTTCCTTACCCTGCAGATCTGACAACAAAGCCTGGCACTGGAACCCAAGGCCATGAGAGTTTTTCATCTGTTCCTAGAGACCCTGTTCCTGGACCAGCTCAACAAGCCCAAGGTCAGATCAGAATATGTTGACACAACCATTTCAGGACAAGCAAGACGTCAGCACTGTTTTGTAAATACTCATCCCTACATTAGGGATGGCGGACCTTTCAAAGAGTCAAGAAAACCCAGCTCTCAAGGTGACACTGGGTTCAGCTTCCCTAGTCCCCATTCTGCTTTGCACTGGGTCTTCCCCGCCATATGTCTGCAAATGTGTGTTCTCTCACCCTAGTCAAAGCTTTTCTATAGCAGCTGATTCTGGCAGATCTGTCCCTATTTCAGAATTTCCTATCAGTGAACTGTTGGGTCTTGGGTTTTCCTTCCAGAATTTTTTACAGGCAGAAGAAATGAACACAATCAAGACCTCAAGATCATTACAGTAGGCCGGCTACAGAGTACAGGAGGGGTCAGAATCTCTGGTTACTCTAAAGATACTGAGAAATCTGACAGCGTCCATGTGAGATGGCTCAGCTAGAGAAGCATGCTTCCCCACCAGAGCTGCTCACTGAGCTCCCAGCTCTGCCTCAGGAGCAGGCAGTCAGCTGACCATCATTAGTTTGCAATCCTGGACTTTGTTCTATCATCTACTCTGAGCTACCAGGCAGCTCTCCTGTCCCAGAAGCCCAAGCCAGACTTGAGGTGCATGAGGTGTCCTAAAGCATAACTCAGGACACAGTCCCTATTGCCCTCACCTCAGCCCTGACCTGCAACCTCATGTGACCAAGCCAGTTCAGCACAGCACCTCCAAGGCAGCTTCTTCCACTCTCTCACACAGCCTAGGTCCACACCAAACACAGTGTCTCAGGCTGTGCTACACCATGGACCAACCTCCATGTGAGAGATGGGACAGGAATGTAGAGCAGGGCAGGACTCTTGCCAAACTTGGGGGAAGACCCACATGTGCCAACCAAAAGCTGGAAGGCAATTTCTTGTGTGTTTTTCTGTGATGTCACAGTGATATGAGCTAGATTTTCCAGAAGTGTGGGCAAGGAATTCCTGGACTCCTTGTGTGATGATGTTTATTCTTCGTGGATTTGTGTCTGGATGCCTGCAGTAGAGTATGGGAGGAATAAACATAGTTAGGTGGACAGCTATTAGGCCTGAGGAAAACCAATTGCATGAATGTCTGATTAAAGCAAGCTTCATTTTATAGGTGCGCCAGGAACTAGCCAGTTGGCTTTCTCTTCCAAAGTTCGTATTTTAGAGAGCAGTCCCTCATTGTCCTTTAAGGTCCCTTCATGGGGAAGGGTTAGGGTTATAGAAAACAGATGTCGAGATAATTGGCAGTTAGAAAGGATGAGATTTAAAAAAGACTAAAGTTCAATAATACATCATGTGGGAGGGGAATTGTAGTGGATAGCCATCCCAGCATTGGCCTGGAAGTTCCTACCCCCATTGAGGCTTCGGTAATGGTCCAAGGTATCTGGAAAAACATGTCCATAAGGCAAAAGTGCAATCATTTCACAGGTTATGTTTGTAAGGCAAACGATGGACAAAACATCATGGGGCCACAAATTCAGCATAGGTTGAAACATGTTTTAGAGGGTCATTAGGCTCAGGAAACAGAAACTTACTCTTGTAAGGCATGGAGACTTACTAACAATGTATAAAAATGTGGTTTCTTAATAACTGTCTGGCTACTGTTTTTATTTCAAAGAGCTATGGGGAGTCAGTCTGGTATGCACCTCCAGATCCACAATATGAGATGTGTGACTGTGAGTCAAGACTTTTAAGCTTATAGGTCATTTTTGGTCCATATGTTCTGAATTAAAACGTAAGCTTAACACTTTTAAAAAGTCATGTTGACTAAATTGTATTTTATAATGGTAAAGCAATACTGTGTGGGATAATCTTTTTGTCCACTGAAGATCTGTCTTTGCCAAGGCACCTTCTGATTGGTTTAATACCACTAAATGGCCAATAGCTAGGCAGGAGAGGACAGGCAGGATTCATGGGATAGAGCAGAAGAGATAAATCTAGCTGCAGGGAGACAGCAGCTACTCGAGGACCAAGACAGGCATACAGAATGGTGGGGAGGTTTAAAGAAAAGCTGTGGGGCAGATCAGAGATTAATGAAGTCAGGTTAAATTATGTTATAAGAGCTAGCTGGGGAGAAGCCTACACTAAAGGCCAAGTGTTCATAATCACTAAGAAGTCTTCCTGAACCTGTTCCTCATGCTGGATGATAACCTTGCCCAGCCTTTATGCAGGGGGAGGAGCTTGGTCCTACCTCAACTTGATGTGTCATGCTTTGTTCAAGCCCATAGGAGGCCTGCCCCTTTCTGAATGGAGTCAGAGGAGAAGTGGATGGGGAGGGGTTAGATGGTAGTGAGGGGGGAGATGGGAGGAGAGGAGGAAGGGTAAACTCTGGTTGGTATATAAAATAAATGAAAAAAAAGTTAAATAAATGAACTAAAATAAAAAAGAGATGTCTCCCGGTCATTATTTTTAGGCTGGTGGTGCAGACAAGTAAGTAAGACTGCACAATATAGTAACTTGAGAATGAAAAGTATCTTTTAAAGATGCTTTTCAAATCAGCCTTGGTATGTCTGAATGTGCTTCCAAGTGCTCAGAGCCTTCTGACAAATAGACCCAATCCAAACCTGGACTGGAAAATTTAGAGACCTCTGTAAATAAAAGGGAAAATACAAAACATAACAGAAATCAAAAGTAAAGAAAAAAAAAGAAACAAAAATAACAACAAAAAACAAAAAATAATCAACAATATAAATAAATAAAACATACATGGTAGAGCAGTTGAGTATACTTTAGACTTTCCCGTAATATGCAGTCCTACATATAAATAATCCATAACTCTCTGGGTGGGAAAAGAGTCATTCTGGGATGCTTCATCCCAGAGATGCATAGATGGCTCAACATACGAAAATCTGTCAATGTATAAAGATATAAACACCATATAAACAAACGGGAAGTAAACAACCACATGATTAGATGCTGAAAAAGCCTTCAATAAAATTCAACATCCCTTCATGATAAAGGTCTTGGAAAGATCAGGAATGCAAAGAACATACCTAACCATAATAAAGGCAATTTATAGCAAGCCAGCAGCCAACATCAAATTAAATGGAGAGAAACTCAAAGCAATTCCACTAAAATCAGGAACAAGACAAGGCTGTTCACTCTCCCCATATCTATTCAATATAGTGCTGGAAGTTCTAGCTAGAGCAATAAGACAACAAAAGGAGATCCATCAGGACCTCTGTGAGTTCAAAGCCACACTGGAAACAGCCAGGCATGGTGACTCATGCTTGTAATCCCAGGAAGTAATGGCAGAAAGCAGAAAGGTATTTAAGGCATGAGGACCAGGAACTGGAGCTGGTTAAGCTTTGAGGCTTTTGAGAAGTTCAGCTGAGAGGCATCCAGTCTGAGGAAAGAGGATCAGCTGAAGAAATGGCAAGGTGAGGTAGCTGTAGCTTGCTCTGCTTCTCTGATCTTCCAGCATTCAACTCAATACATGGCTCCACTTTTATTTTCATTAAGGAGACCTTTTAAGTTTCATGCTCCACAAGTCCATGTGTTCACTATTTTCTTCTAACTCCCAGTGTACTCAGAGTGGCACTGGTCTCTCTTTCAGTAGTTCTGACCACTCAGAATGTGCCGCCTCCCCCTTACTATAATCTATAAGGTTCACATGGAATCAAAACATGTTCCAAACTTACAGAATATTTGCCAAACCTGAGACTTAGTGGCCTTTAGTTTTAGCACATTTGATACTTTCTTGAAATGCATTATTCATCATGTTATCTTGATAACATCTCCTATTGCTGAACAATACCTAGTATGTAATTAGTTATCTCACATACTCATGAGGTCACAAGGCTTGCTGAATCTTTCTTAAGTGTCAAGTTACCTAAAAGGTGTGTATTTGGTTCCAGGTGTGCTGTGAGCTCATGTTTACCACCTGCTCCTCCCCAAAGTGGAGGGACACAGGTCCTGGCTCTAACCCTGGTGTGTAATGACACCTCACCCTTTATCCATTCCTGGAATTCCCTCTGCAGAGTTTTCATCTGCTGTGTTCAATTTCTTCTTCTCTGATGCTGAAAGGATTCCTATGTGACAGTATTTTGAAATTCATGGCTTCTTCATTGATTTTACCTCAGTTTCTCAAAATGAGGACACAAAACTTAGTACTTCTAAAATACAAACATATCAAATAATCTTATTGGAATTTGGCAATCAAATACCCTACTATACACCATAACCCCTACCCTGGCAGCCTCTGAGAGTTTCACTTTCACCTCTTAATAGGAGAGGCAATCAATTTCTCTATGTCCCTTTAGACTCTAGAAGACAGTCAAAGTCCAAAGTCTCTTGACTTTGTAATTCAAACAATTGCTTATCCCACAATGCTTACAAGATTATGGCTCAACATGCCTTGGGACAATGGTCATTTGACATTCCAGAAGGAAGGAATCATTATCTGGCAAGGAAAGATAAGAATAAATGAGACAGAAATGCAGTGGAAAATCCCACATCTTGCTACATTATGTACATGGCATCTGAGGATCCTGATTGAAGTTATATGAACTCCAAAGAATTGTGTCAACTCAAACTTTCCATCTCTATGCTCTGAAGAACAGATAGTCTTTGTCTAGACTTTGATAAGTTTCTGTCATGAGTATAGGATGGTTTTCCAATACAACTTAGCTATCATCTCCTTGTTACATTGTGAATCAGTTCTCTTTAACTCTGCTGCAAAGCTGCATGTTGACCTACATGTTGCACCTCAGTGTCTACAAAAGCAGTACAATGTGGACAGTGCCATCAAGTTCTGCTTCAGTCTTAGGATATGGCCACAGCCCTTAGCAATGTTTCCTTTGTCTCTGGGTAATGGCACTAGAAAAAGGTTCCTAGAAGTGTAGTTTTGACATGAACATCTACAGTGGTCTCTCAACATTCAAATGAAATTTCACTTCCACAAGATAGAGGTTTCCATGGCTTGGGTCTTTGCTCAGAGCATATTTATTGTTGGCTCAATGTACCAGGATTGCCAATATTGACCTTAACCTCTCTGACAATTACAGCAGAATTCATGTAGTCTATCAATTTATATCGCTGTGCTCTTAGAATGAGAATGGCACCTGTGGGCTCACACAGTGGAAGGCTTGGGCACCAGTTGGTAGGAACAGTTGGGTAAGATTAGAATGTGTGGCCTTGTCATCAGTGCTGTGTCATTGGGGCTGGGCTTTTTATATAGAAGATTGTGAGCCATTCCAGTTATCTTTATCTTCCTCCTATTGTGGATAAATATGTAAGGCCTCTGATATTGCTCAAGGACCATGCCTGCCCATCTGATACTATGCTGAGCCATGAATCATTAATATATTATCTCACTTAAAAAGACATTAGGTTCTGTGGTTTTCTAATGGAGAAGAGAAAGAATGTGTACTCATCTCACATCAGACTCTAATGACTGACTCAGCAAAGATTCCATTGTAGTGCCTATATTCAAGAATTAGTGAGTTTATTCTAGTTGCCAACAGAAGAATGATCGAGGGATTAGAACAGAAACAGGGAAACTCATATACAGTGCATCAGCAATACTAAAAATCTGACCTCAGATTAGCTGTGTGGTTACAGCTCAGTGTATGACTTTCAGGCAGCTCCACTGAAGATCGGTCCCCTCCTTTGCAATCCTTACTGTTTATATTGCCTCCAGCAGGTCCTTAACGTGAATCTTGTATATGTTCAGAAATCCCAGAGGCCTATCACATGCTTCCTTCCTACGGGATAATGAGGCCCCCCAGGATGGAATGATTCCCTTCAGAGGATATTGGTACTGGCCACATTGCATATACAGTCCCAATGGAGAGAACAATGAACATTTCTATTCTGCACTGCTTATACGGTCAAGGTAAACGTCCAAATTTTGGATATATACACATTTAGAGAGTATCTTCTTTCCTCAACGATCTACTACTAAATTTTCCTAATGGACATTAGCAGAAGTTTGTCTCCTAGGTCATTTGAGATCTCATCAATGGACTGTCATGCCATTGGAATGACTGAATTTGAAGCCAGGTAAAGCAAGGTGACTTCATCAGAAATAGGTATTTTGGGAGTGAGTTAGAGATGTACTTATCTGTTTTACCATACCTTATCTTGGAACATGGATGTTACCTGAACATGATGGATAGGAATCTGGAGAGTCCCCATAGATCAATCTGGACACGAGGTGGTACTTCAATGACTAACACCCAACTTGTCCTGATTCCCTTTGTGTTTGCTTAACCACTTCTCAGTCCTCTACCCTTATTTCACATTTACAAGAACTCTAGTGTTCATAAACCATCTATTAAATTTGAGGGACAAGCATATTTCCATATCAGCCTGTGCCTGTCCTTTGACATCTTGTTTGCAGTCTTAATTCCTTTATGCATTTTATAAATGGTTTATCCTATGATAGAGAAATACATTGTTTCGTAGTCTCACTATTGTTTCCCACTTTCTGCAAAATCAATTATTTCTTGTTGATATCCTGTTTTGTTATCTGCATATATCTCATTGTTATACATGAGGCTCTAACTTGGCCTATAGCCCTAGAACATCATCTTACTGTCTAAATTGTTTGAAGACAAATTATTTCCTTTGCCATATATAATTGTCCATTCTATAAAAAATGTAGAGACTCAAATGGGTCTTTTATTTGTAATGTAACTAAGTGGGTGTGGGGAAAATCCATGTGTTCTTTAAGTTGTTCTAACTCCAGGATACTCAGAATGGAATTCCATGACTCTTTCATTCCCTCAGAATATGCTGACTCTTCTCTGTACATGGATTTTCCTTTTCGGCCACCTCAAAAAAAAACAACATGAAAACTTACTATTAATTAGGATAGCTCAGCCTATAGCTGAGGCTTGTCTCTTACCTCTTATAACATTAATTAATCTATTTCTCTTCATCTACATGTTGCCTAGTGACTTGTAGTGTTTACCTCTCCTCCTGCATGTCTTGCCTCCGTGGAATCTTCCTGGGGACTCTGCATTTCTTCTTCTCAGGACTCTCTGTCCAGAAGTCCAGGCTATTGGCTGTTCAGCTGTTAATAAACCACTCAGAAGGCAAAGACACATCTTCATCATGTGAAAGAAGATTATTCCACAACACCTGTCCTACACTAATCTCTCAGCCTGAAATGGTTCCCAAAATGACAAACTTTAAATATTTACTCAGTCCAATACCTAGTCACCTTTCTCTTTTAGCATATTTGATACTCCCTTGAAACTCAATATCCATCATGTTATCCTGATAACAGCTAATACTGAACAGTTCCAGGGGTGCAATTAGTTATCTCAGATACTTCATTTCATGAGGTCCCAGGCTTTGATGAACCATTATTGAATGTCCAGTTACCTTAAAGGAACCCAGTGCAAATGCACAGACTGGAACTGTGGGCTGCTTTGTTATCCTCACTTCCTGAGGTGATGGAGGTCAGGGAGGACCCCTGTGGTGGCTGCAGGTTCCTGAGCAGGAGGTATCATGTTGAAAGTGTTAGGGCACCTCTTCACCCTTCTGAAACCCTAATCATCCAGTGGCCTAAGCAGCCAGGGAGGCCAGACCCCACCCCCACCTCACAGTAGCGCTAAGGTGTAGGACCACTTTTTCTGTGCTGCATGGCCCCTTAGCTCTGTGCTTCTGCAGTTAGAGAAGCTATACTGGGACCTAGGGCTAGCTCTTTATAAGTCTCCAGGCCTACTTCCTCTGATTGTGATTGGATATTCCCTGTATCCTTGAAATTCCTTTGCTGTATGACTGTGATCTGCCTTGATTTCTATCTCAACACACCTGCCTACTCTGTTTAAGTTTCTACGTTTCATATACATAGAAACAATTGCATTTGGAGTATTGCTGATATTACACATTCATGAGCATATGCTGTTGAGTTAGGATTTGGTGTCCTCATATCAACCCCAAGCACATGTATCTATAAGGATGTTCTAATTCTCCCACCCTGAGTCAGTGCTACTGTCTCTGAGACATGGAAAAAGAGATCAACAAACAGCCAAAGAAGACATTCTATGGTTAAGAACAGCTAATAGACTGTCTAATTCCAACCAAGACTGCTATTGTTTATCTCCTGGTATAAAAGTGTTTATACAAAAGCAGATAAGCATCCAGTCATTTATCTCAGCTTTGAGAATGTAGATCAGCCATAAAGCATGAGACCTCAGGTTTACTGTGGAAGCAAGGTTGTACAAGGTACAAACATTTAAAAGGGTGATCACCATCAAAGCCATAGGAAAGCATCTACAACCAAAATTTCCTTACAGTGACCTCAGAAATCAGTGCAGGTTGATACGGCTGCTCACAAGGCAGCCAGGTGACCACATGGAGTCAAATCTCTGGTCACTTCTTGGACCCTATGAGCCTGCTGGAGACAGGTACAAACTTCAGATTCAGTGCTGTCTGTGGTTAGAATCACAGACCCAAAGTAGCCTCTGAGACCACCACAGCATAGACTGTGGGTGCTGTCGTGACAACTGGAACCTCACAATTCAGCACTTCACACCCATTATGACCTCACACCACTGGAACCAGGGCCCAGTCCCTGTACTGTACCCTCTACTTCAGTACTGGGCTATGCTCAGGGAAACACATACCTTACTACATAGATATTGTCCCCCATGTTTATTACATCCTTATTCTCAATTTTAGAGAACTGAATCCACATAGATATGCATGAGCATATCAATGGAAAATAAGTTGGTAAATGCTTCATCATTTTGGAGAAGGGGCTGGGAGATTTTCAGGTAGCAAGGATGGGGTCAACAGGAAGAGGAATTAGAGGAGGGGGTCTTTGGTATATGAAATGAATAAAACAATTTTTATTAAAAGAAAGAAAATAAGTTGGTAAATAAAAATGTATATGTTTATTATACACACATCCAGAGGGGATGCTAATGACAAAATTTACAGAAAAATGGATAATGTGTAATGTGTATTAGTTGAGATCATCCAATCATATAAATATATACACTGCATGTTCTCCCTCTTATGTTTAATCTAGACATTAAAATAAGTATATATGTAAAGAGATGTGTAACTATGTACAGTATCTAATGGAGAAAAGAGAATAATGGTTAAATATTAAGTGATAAGGATGGATTTAAAGAAGTAATGAGTTTTGGATTTTGAAAAAGGACAAAAGATATCTGAAAATCACATTCCAACACCATCATGCATGGATTTTAGTTTCATGATGTATTGCTGTGGGATGTTCAAGTATGTCAAATGTGTTGCTCTGATTGGTTAAAATAAATAAAGTGCTGATTGGCCAGTAGCCAGGCAGGAAGGATAGGGTAGGTGGGACTAGAAGGAGGAGAATTGTGGGAAGTGGAAGGCTGGGTGGAGATACACTGCAGCCGCCACCATGACAAGAAAGATGTAAGGTACTGGTAACCACGAGCCACGTGGCAAAGTATAGATTAATAGAAATTGGCTAAATATAAGAGTAAGAGCCAGACAATGGTATGCCTGAGCTAATGGCCAAGCAGTTTAAATAATATAAATGTCTGTGTATTTATTTTATAAGTGGGTTGTGGGACCGCCAGGCTTGGTGGCACCTGTAGAGAAGCTCTCCAGCTACAGTGTATAAGTGCATAAAATAAATTCAGTGCAGACAGTGTCAAATCCAGTGTAAATGCCTCAGATTCTGTTCTGAATGTCCATTCTAACTGTACTCGGCCTTAACTGAGGCTTGTTTCTTGCTGGCTCTTGTAATGTAACCTGTTTCTCTTCATGTCCATTTTGCCACAGAACTCTTTACACTTCTTTTTTTCAATATATTTTGCTTTCCTGCTGTCCTCAAGGCTGTCTGGAGCCTCCTGGCATCTGGCCCTGGTGTTTCCCTCTCAAACTCATTCTCCTTTCCCTCCATCTTAGATTTCTCTTCCTATTTATACTCTCTGCCTGCACATCTCACTATCCCTGTCCTGACTAGCTATTGGTCATTCAGCTTTTTATTAGACTAATCAGGTGCCTTAGGCAGGCAAGGTGAAACAAATGCAACACATCGTTACATTCTTAACAAAGGAAGCAGAAACAAATGTAACACAACTTTACACAGCTAAAGTAATAGTCCACACCATAAGCTGATGTAACACATCTTTGCCTACTTAAAATAACATTCCACATCACTGTAGTTTTCAAGTATTGTTAATTTTCATATATGAATATTTTTTACTTTCAAAATAAGTGTTTAAAATTAAAGAGAGAGATGAGAAATGCCAGCTGAGATTATGAGACTCTGCTATACTATTTAGTCTTGAGAGTATAGATCTCTGCTATATTATTTACTCCAGAGGGTGGTGTCTCTGCTATACTCTTAATCCCTGAGATTATGTTTCTGCTATACTATTTACTCCTGAGTGTTTCTGTCTCTGCTATGCCATGTATTCCTGACATTATAAGCCTTTGCTATATTATTTACTCTTGAGATTGTGAGTCTCTGCTGAAATGTTTACTCCTGAGAGTGTGTCTCTGTTATATTTCTCACATAAGCTGGTCCATTGTGAACCTTTCCCCACAAAGGGTAGCTCTAAAAAAATCATTCTTTTAGAACAAATGTATATCCATTAAGGTCATTTCCATTCATAAGGAAATTTCCCTCTGTGTTCTGAGGAAATTAAACACTAGGTCTACAGAGAATCCAAGCAGGAAGAAAACATTGACTCACATAACAAACCTGACCTTTGTTCAAGGTGTATTGCTGACCACATCTTAGACATTTATAAAAACAGAACATTCCCACACAGCAGCCTTTCTTTATTATCTATGATGGAAATTCAAGCTAGCCGCTTAGACCCTTTGCCATGCAATCTAGAGGCTTACTCATTTCTCTATGTTTTCCCTAATGTGCATATGGCATTTCCATGTTAATAAACGGTTTAAACAAACCTCAATGATAGAAGGTTTGTGATGTGCTGTGTTGTAACTTTCTATCCAAGATCATTGCACTGTTACACTCCTTCCTTAACTTGCTTAATGATGGATAACCAGGAACAACAGCTGTGATCACTATGGATGTAGGAGGGGGGTCAGGGAAAGTGGAGCAAATACTGTTCACCATCCCTCTGTTGTTCTCATGGCAAAGCCAAGTGGAAGATACAAGTAAGTCTGGCTGCATTTCACCTCTGCAACACCATCCCTGTCTCTTCCCTTAGGTTACACTGATACAGGGGTTCTTAGTCCTCAGCATCAGAGCCCTTCTTGAATTGGGGCCTATAATTGACTCAGTTTCCCAGTTTGAATCTGAAGTCTATTCTGAGTCAATAGAGTTCAAAATTATTTGCTCCAAGGCTGTGAGAAATTCCTGATTATCCCATAAGAGGGAACATACTATTTTGACAGATGCAGGCTGCTGATGCCTTCCAGTGGTACATTGAGGTAGGAAATGAAACTGCCTGTTCCTAGATGCAAGGCAGGATAGATAATGGCTGAATGCCTGTGTTGAGCATTGTTCTAGCTCTGTTCTTCAAAACTGTATATAAGCTGGCTGTGAAGTAAACTTGGGGCTGTCCAGCACTGACCAGTAGACTTCTCAACTCTTTTCCTTTTTTTTTTTTCTTTTTTTAATTTACTTTTAATATCATAGGCAGTCAGTGTTGGCAGGAAAAATGTTGAGTCTTCCACTGCCTAAATGTAGAGATGCCATCCCACTTCAGTAGTTTTCAGTCTCATTTAAACATGCATACAAAACTCCCTCTGCCCCACCTCCCACATCTAAGACAAGGGACATAAGTCCCATTCTAAGGAACTACCTGATTTCAGGAAGAATTGCAATGTAGATTTAATTTAAAAGAAGCAATATAATTAAAAAGGGAAGTCCCAACTTACATGTTTTAAAAGGTCAGTGTCATAACTTGACACAACAAAATGTATTTCAAATTGCACCTTTTAAATATAAATTCCTCTTTAAAGGATTTCACCGCAGGAGAGAAGCACTTCATGGAATTTACACCTGAAAATGTATTTTAGAGCAAAATATTCCACTAGTAGCATTACAAAAAAACTCCAGAGAACCAGGTATCATGCAGATTTCTTTAAGTATATACAATGCATTTAACAATATCTATGAAACTCATGTGACTGAATTTTACAAGTCTTTTTTTTGAGTAACCACTTAAGAAGGGCAAAATGATATATATAAGAGAATTAAAAGACCAATTCATATACACAATTTAATTATGAATCAGGAGTCTCATTAGAGGATTGGAAACTGTGCAGATTAAATACACATTTGTTGATTTACTGAATGAGTTCACTTGTGTTGTTTCAAACCTGTTTTCTGAATGTTCCAGCTTAGTAAAAGTCTGAGTGGCATCTTATTTATTATAATTTATATATATAAATACATACACATTTAATTTGTCCTGAGATAGAAACATAGCTACTTCTAATCTTTATCATATATATTGCCACTGGACTTTATTCTTTTTAATTAATACATCATTTGTTTTGTGTTTATTAATATTTTCCAAGATTTATGCTACAAACCCACCTTGTACAAGAATAGTCTTACACTGTTTTTACATTGTCATCATGTTATACATAATATAGGAAGGCAGATGCTCAATTCATGAATTAATGCATTGACTTTTTTTTAATAATTTAATTTAATTTTACATATCAGCCATGGATTCCCCTGTCCTCCCCCACTCCCCACCAACACCCTTCTCCCCACCTTCCCCCCAGCCCACCCCCCATTCCCATCTCCTCCAGGGCAAAGACTCCCCTGGGGATTCAGCTCAACCTGGTAGTTTCAGTCCTGACAGGTCCAGTCCCCTCCTCCCAGGCCGAGCAAAGTGCCCCTGCATAAGCCCCAGGTTTCAAACAGCCAGCTCATGGACTAAGGACAGGTTCTGGTTCCACTTCCTGGGTGCTGCCCAAACAGTTCAAGTTGATCAACTGTCTCACTTATCCAGAGGGCCTGATCCAGTTGGGGGCTCCTCAGCTATTGGCTCATAGTTCATGTGTTTCCATTAGTTTGGCTATTTGTCCTGTGCTTTTTCCAATCTTGGTCTCAACAATTCTTGCTCATACAATCCCTCCTCTTTCTTGCCAATTGGACTCCTGGAGCTCCACCTGGGGCCTGGCCATGGATCTCTGCATCTGCTTCCCTCCGCCATTCAATGAGATTCTAAAACGACAGTTAGGGTGTTTGGCCATCCTATCACCAGAGTAGGTCAGTTCGGGCTTTCTTTTGACCATTGCCAATAGTCTACAATGGAGGTATCTTTGTGGATTTCTGGGGACCTCTCTAGCACTTTGCTTCTTCCTATTGTCATGTGGTCTTCATTTATCATGGTCTCTTATTCTTTTTTCTCCTTCTCTGTTCTTGATCCAGCTGGGATCCCCTGCTCCCCTAAGCTCTCTTTCCCTCAAACCTTGCCCTTCATTACCCCCACTCATGTCCAGGTTGTTCATGTAGATCTCACCCATTTCTCTGTCATTGGCTGATCCCTGTGTCTTTCTTGGGGTCCTGTTTTCTAGGTAGCCTCCCTGGAGTTGTGAGTAGCAGTCTAGTCATCTTTGTTTTACATCTAGTATCCTCCTATGAGTGAGTACATACCATGTTTGTCTTTCTGAGTCTGGGTTACCTCACTCAGGATGATTTTTTTTCTAGATCCATCCATTTGCCTGCAAACCTCATGATGTCATTGTTTTTCTCTGCTGAGTAGTACTCCATTGTGTATATGTACCACATTTTATTTATCCATTCTTCAGTTGAAGTGCATCTAAGTTGTTTCCAGGATCTGGCTATTACAAACAATGCTGATATGAACATAGCTGAGCAAATGCCTTTGTGGTATGATTGGGCATTCCTTGGGTATATGCCCAAGAGTGCTATAGCTGGGTCTTGTGGGAGATGGATTCCCAATTTTCTAAGGAAGCGCCATAGTGATTTCCAAAGTGGCTGTACAAGCTTGCATTCCCACCAGCAGTGGAGGAGAGTTCCCCTTGCTCCACATCCTCTCCAGCATAAGCTGTCTTCAGTGTTTTTGATCTTAGCCATTCTGACAGGTGTAAGGTGGTATCTCAGAGTCGTTTTGATTTGCATCTCCCAGATAATTAGGGATGTTGAGCAATTCCTTAAATGTGTTCCAGCCATTTGAACTTCCTCTGTGGAGAATTCTCTGTTTAGTTCTATAGCTCATTTCTTAATTGGACTGTTGGGCATTTTGATGTCTAATTTCTTGAGTTCTTTATATTTTCTGGATATCAGCCCTCTGTCAAATGTGGGGTTGATGAAGATCTTTTCCCGTTCTGTAGGCTGTCACTTTGCTCTCGACTCTTTTCTGTCTTCTTCATTGTCTCTTCAGTCTTCATGCCTCCCCCAGCTACCCAGTTGACTGTTCTACAGGTGGCAACCAATGTGGGGTAGGGATGGAGGAGATTTGACAGACACCATAGAAGAAAAAGGAGTGCACTCAAGAAAAGTAGAAGCTGTGGTGAGTTAACTCGAGAGTAAAAGTCATAAGTGTAAATAAAAAATTTTGTGAATATGAGTAAAGTATAGGGGTTGGGGATTTAGCTCAGTGGTAGAGCACTTGCCTAGCAAGCGCAAGGCCCTGGGTTTGATCCTCATCTCAAAAAAAAAAAAAAAGAGTAAAGTATAAATATGGGCCAAGTAAATAGAAAACAGAGGTTTGTATATTTACTTAAAAATACTTTAAAGGCTAGAGATACTAGAGTAAAATGTAAGCAGTTGTGTAAATTTTTAGAATTTGTGATTTGTCCTTGGTTCCCTAAACAAGGCACTTTGGAGCCAGATATTTGGATGTATATTAGAGTTAAAACACAGCAGTACTATGGTAAGGATGGTCCAGAAAAACTTCCAATAGATATTTTTAGTCTCTGGACACTCATTCAGGACAGTCTAGATCTTTGTCCTGACAGACAGATGATGTTACCTAAATCAAGAAAAAATAAATCTTCTGCTCCAACAGAGGAATCATTTAATACAGATGCCTCTATGAAGTCACCTGATGAGGATAATCAGTGAGACTCTGATGATGAAATAGAATTAAAAGTAAAGGCTGCAAAAACGTCCGCTCTGCTTCTGACTATGAATGTTGAACAGCAGTCAAGTAAAACATGTCAGGAGGAGGGAGAACAGATAAAATTGAAGGCTCCTTTGAGTACAAAAGTTATAAACACTTCAAGTTTCTACCTTGAAAAGAAGCATTCCTCTCCCTACAGTGGTAGCGGGTTTAGACCCTCCTGAAGACTCAACTATTAAGGTAAAGAAACCTCATGTGATTGCAATGGTTCAGAAGCCTCCAGGCTCTTAGCAAACTTTAATATTAGTCCGTTGCAAGCTAGCTTAAGGGAAGTGGCTAATAAAGGAGAGGATATTAATGGATTTAAGATGTTTCCAATTATGGAACAGCAGGGTGTTCAAGGAAATGTAGTCAGAGTACATATGCCTATTCTTTTTAAACAACTTAAGTAGTTAAAGTTGGCTTGTTCTCAATATGGTCCAACAGCACCCTTCACTCAAGCCATCTTAGAAGCTATGGCAATTGAATCCTTGCCTCCTGAAGACTGGAAACAATTAGCTAAAGCTTGTTTATCTGGAGGAGATTATTTATTATGGAAAACAGAATTCCATGAGCAGTGTGAAAGTATGACTAATGTTAACAGAGCTCAACAGATTCCTATTACTTTTGAGATGTTAGCAGGTAAAGGCGATTATAGAGATGTGGATAATCAGTTAAATTTTAACGTGGCAGTGTATGCTCAAGTCAGTTCTGCAGCAGAGAAAGCTTGGAATAAATTTCCTGGCACTGGAAAGCAAACAGAGGATTTATCAAAAATAAGACAAGGACCTGATGAACTGTTTCAAGATTTTATTTCCAGACTAATGGCAGCAACAGGAAGGCTATCGGGGGATAATAAAGTGGACTTTTGCTTGTAAACACTTGGCTTATGAGAATGCTAATACAGCTTGTCAAGCTGCCATTTGACCATTTAAAAAGAAAGGGGATATTTCTGATTGTATTCGGTTATGCTCTGATATTGGCCCTTCTTATACTCAAGGGCTGGCTGTGGCTGCTGCAGTGCAGGGAAAGACAATTAAAGATGTGCTTTTTCAGCAAAGACAGGTTCTAGATAAAAGGAGGATGGTTCGACCACCTGGAAGTTGTTTCAGGTGTGGTCAGATGGGACATCAGATTAGGCAATGCCCCCATAAGGGAAAGCCAAAGGAACCTTGATTATCCCCTAGATGTAAAAAAAGGGAAACATTGGGTAAATGAATGTAAGTCAAGAAAAGAAGTGCATGGAAACCCTCTGTTGGGAAATGAGCAAAGGGGCCAGCCTCAGGCCCCAAAACAATGTTATGGGCATGCCAACCATTTGTTACACAGCAAAGAAATCTATTCAAGACCTCTACAGAGCAACCCCAGGCAGTGAAGGTTTGGACCTCAGTTCCTCCTCCTACACAGGATTGACTCCTAAAATGGGAGTTCAGGCCCTGCCCACAGGCAGTTATGAGCCTCCACCAGAAGGCACAATGGGTGTTTTGCTTGGGAGAAGTAGTACAACTACACAGGGAATCTTTGTTGCTCCAGGTATCATAGATACTGATTATGAAGGAGAGATTAACATTATGACTCATTCACCTAATGGGATTTCTGTTATAAAGACAGGGCAGAGACTTGCTCAATTGATTTTACTTCCACAAGTGCAAACAAAAAATCAAGGTATAAAAAACAAAAGGGGAAAACCAGGCTATGATTCTTCTTCTTCTTTTTTTTTTCAAAGACCATTTTATTTTATTTATTTTTTTGGCAGTACTTGGCTAACTTTATTTTTATGATGATGATGATGATGATGATGATGATGATGATGATGATGTGTTTTAATTTTATTCATCAGCCATGGGTTTCCCTGTCCTCCCCCCTCCTGACCCCACCCCCACCTTACTCCCAGCGCCTCCCCTCCATTCCCATCTCCTCCAGGACCAAGACACCCCTGGGGATTCATTTAATCCTGGTGGATTCAGTACAGGCAGGTCCTGTCCCCTCCTTCCAGGCTGAGCATGTGTCCCTGTGTAAGCCCAAGGTTCTAAACAGCCAGCTCATGCACTAAGGACAGGTCCTGGTCCCACAGCCTGGGTGCCTCCCAAACAGATCAAGCTATTCAATTGTCTCACTTATCCAGAGGGCCTAATCTAGCTGGGGGATCCTCAGCCGTTGGTTCATAATTCATGTGCTTCCATTCGATTGGCTATTTGTCCCTGTGCTTTTTGCAATCTTGGATTCAACAATTCATGCTCTTGCAGTCCCTCCTCTTTCTTGACAGTTGGACACCTGGAGCTCCACCTGGGGCCTGGCTGAGGATCTCTGCATCCACTTCCATCAGTTATTGGATGAGAGTTCCAAGACAACTGTTAGGATGTTTAGTCATCTGATCACCAGACTAGGTCAGATCAGGCTTTCTCTCGACCACTTCCAGCAGTCTACAGAGGATATATCATTGTGGATTTCTGGAGACCTCTCGAGCACTCTACCTATTCCTGTTCTCATGTGGCCTTCATTTATCATGGTCTGTTATTCCTTGTTCTCCCTTTCTGTTCTTGATCCAACTGGGATCTCCGGCTCCCCTAAGCTTTCTTTCTCTCAAACCTTGCCCTTCACTACTCCCACTGACGTTCAGGTTGTTCATGTAGATCTCATCCATTTCTCTGTCATTGGGCAATCCCTGGATCTTTCCTAGGGTCCCGTTTTCTAGGTAGCCTCCCTGGAGTTGTGAATAGCAGCCTATTCATCTTTGTTTTACATCTAGTATCCTCCTATGAGTGAGTACATACCATGTTTGTCTTTCTGAGTCTGGGTTACCTCACTCAGGATGATTTTTTTTCTAGATTCATCCATTTGCCTGAAAACCTCATGATGTCATTGTTTTTTTCTGCTGAGTAGTACTCCATTGTGTATATGTACCATATTTTCTTTATCCATTCTTCAGTTGAAGGGCATCTAGGTTGTTTCCAAGTTCTGGCTATTACAAACAATGCTGATACGAACATAGCTGAGCAAATGCCCTGTGGTATGATTGAGCATTCCTTGGGTATATGCCCAAGAGTGCTATAGCTGGGTCTTGGGGGAGATGGATTCCCAATTTTCTAAGGAAGCGCCATAGTGATTTCCAAAGTGGCTGTACAAGCTTGCATTCCCACCAGCAGTAGAGGAGAGTTCCCCTTGTTCCACATCCTCCCCAGCATAAGCTGTCTTCAGTGTTTTTGATCTTAGCCACTCTGATGGGTGTAAGGTGGTATCTCAGAGTCGTTTTGATTTGCATCTCCCAGATAATTAGGGATGTTGAGCAATTCCTTAAATGTCTTTCAGCCATTTGAACTTCCTCTGTGGAGAATTCTCTGTTTAGTTCTATAGCCCATTTCTTAATTGGACTGTTGGGCATTTTGATGTCTAATTTCTTGAGTTCTTTATATTTTCTGGATATCAGCCCTTTGTCAAATGTGGGGATGGTGAAGACCTGTTCCCATTCTGTAGGCTGTCGGTTTGTCTTGTTGACCATTTCCTTTGCTCTACAAAAGTTTCTCAGTTTCAACAGGTCCCATTGATTGATTGTTTCTCTCAGTGTCTGTGCTACTGGTGTTATATTTAGAAAGTGATCTCCAGTGCCAATGTGTTCAAGAGTACTTCCTACTTTCTCTTCTATCAGGTTCAGAATAACTGGATTTATGTTGAGGTCTTTGATCCACTTGGACTTAAGTTTTGTGCATGGTGACAGATATGGATCTATTTGCAGCCTTCTACACATTGACATCCAGTTATGCCAGCACCATTTGTTGAAGATGCTTTCTTTTTTCCATTGTACATTTTTGGCTTCTTTGTCAAAAATTATATGTTCATAGGTGTGTGGGTTAATGTCAGGGTCTTCAATTTGATTCCATTGGTCCACATGTCGGTTTTTATACCAAGCTGTTTTTATTACAGTAGCTCTATAGTAGAGCTTGTGGTTGGGGATTGTGATGCCTCC
This sequence comes from Onychomys torridus, assembly GCF_903995425.1. Lineage (NCBI taxonomy): Eukaryota > Metazoa > Chordata > Mammalia > Rodentia > Cricetidae > Onychomys > Onychomys torridus. Next base: position 72,000,736 of record NC_050457.1, on the reverse strand, counting down.
AGCGGTTGTTTTATTGTACAGGATTCTTTTGGCTATCCTGGGTTTTTTGTTTTTCCATATGAAGTTGAGTATTATTCTTTCCAGATCTATGAAGAATTGTGTTGGTAATTTGATGGGGATTGCGTTGAATCTGTAGATTGCTTTTGGTAAGATCGTCATTTTTACTGTTAATCCTGCCTATCCATGTGCATGGGAGATCTTTCCATTTTCTGACATCTTCCTCAATTTCTTTTTTCAGGGACTTAAAGTTCTTGTCATATAGGTCCTTCACATGCTTAGTTAGAGTAACCCCAAGGTATTTTATATCATTTGTGGCTATTGTAAAGGGTGATGTATCTCTGATTTCCTTCTCAGCCTGTTTGTCTATTATATATAGGAGGGCTACTGATTTTTTTGAGTTGATCTTGTATCCTGCTATGTTGCTGAAGGTTTTTATTAGCTGTATCAGTTCCTTGGTTGAATTTTGGGGGTCACTCATGTATACTATCATGTCATCTGGAAATAGGGAAAGCTTGACTTCTTCTTTTCCAATTTGTATCCCCTTAATCTCCTTCTAGCATGCATGAAGACATATTTGTATATGCACACATATCCACTTACACACATCCAGGCCCTTATAGCTCTGGCTAGAACTTCAAGTACTATATTGAATAAGTATGGGGAGAGGGGACAGCCTTGCCTTGTTCCTGATTTTAGTGGTATTGCTTTGAGTTTCTCTCCATTTTATTTGACATTGGCTGTTGGTTTACTGTAGATTGCCTTTATTATGTTTAGGTATGTTCCCTGTATTCCTGATTGCTCCAAGACCTTTATCATGAAGGGGTGTTGGATTTTGTCAAATGCCTTTTCTGCATCTAGTGAGATGATCATGTGATTTTTTTCTTTGAGTTTGTATATATGGTGTATTACATTGACAGACTTTCTTATGTTGAGCCACCCTTGCATCCCTGGGATGAAGCCTACTTGATCATGGTGGATAATTGTTTTGATGTGTTCTTGGAGTCTGTTTGCCAGTATTTTATTGAATATTTTTGCATCAATGTTCATGAGGGAGATTGGTCTATAATTCTCTTTCTTTGTTGCATCTTTGTTTGGTTTAGGAATCAGGGTAATTGTAGCCTCATAGAAGGAGTTTGGTAATATACCTTCTGCTTCTATTGTGTGGAACAATTTAAAGAGTATTGGTATTAAGTCTTCTTTGAAGATCTGGTAGAATTCTGCAGTGAAACCATCTGGTCCATGCTGTGGATATCACTCTGTATAAATAAAGTGCTGATTGGCCAGTAGCCAGGCAGGAAGGATAGGGTAGGTGGGACAAGGAAGAGGAGGACGCGGGGAACAGGAAGGCTGGAGGAGACACTGCCAGCCACTGCCATGAGAAGCAACATGTAAAGACACTGGTAAGCCACAAGCCATGTGGCAAAGTATAGACTAACAGAAATGGGTTAATTTAAGATAGAAGAAGTAGATATCAAGAAGCCTGCCACGGTCATACAGTTTGTAAGCAATATAAGTTTCTGTGTGTTTACTTGGTTGGGTCTGAGTGACTGTGGGACTGGTGGGTAAGAGATTTGTCCTGACTGGGCCAGGCAGGAAAACTGTAACTACAGGTCCAGGGCTTTTTTTGGTTGGGAGACTTTTAATGACTGATTCTATTTCCTTAGGGCTTATTGGACTATTTAAATGGTTTATCTTGTCTTGATTTAACTTAGGTATGTGGTACCTATCCAGAAAATTATCCATTTCTTTTAGATTTTCCAGTTTTGCGGTGTAGAGTTTTTTGAAGTATGATCTGATGATTCTCTGGATTTCCTCATTGTCTGTTGTTATGTCCCCCTTTTCATTTCTGATTTTGTTAATTTGGATGCGCTCTCTCTGTCTTTTGGTTAGTTTGGATAAGGGCTTGTCTATCTTGTTGATCTGCTCAAAGAACCAACTCTTTGTTTCATTAATCTTTTGTATTGTTCTCTTTATTTCTATTTTATTGATTTCAGCTCTCAATTTGATAATTTCCTGGAATCTGTTCCTCCTGGGACACTTTGCTTCTCCCTGTTCAAGGGCTTTCAGGTGTGCTTTCAAGTCACTAGTGTGAGATTTCTCCAGCTTCTTTACATGGGCATTCAGTACTATGAATTTCCCTCTTAGCACTGCTTTCATAGTATCCCATAAGTTTGGGTATGTGGTGTATTCATTTTCATTGATCTCTAGGAAGTCTTTAATTTCTTTCTTTATTTCTTCCTTAACCCATTGGTGATTCAGTTGAACATTATTAAGTTTCTATGAGATTGTAGGATTTCTGTAGTTTTTTCTGTTGTTGAAATCTAACTTTAAACCATGGTGGTCTGATAGAACACAGGAGGTTATTCCAATTGTTTTGTATCTGTTGAGATTTGCTTTGTGGCCAAGCATGTGGTCGATTTTAGAGAAGGTTCCATGGGGTGCTGAGAAGAAGGTATATTCTTTTTCGTTCGGATGCTATTTTATTTGTTTGTAAGGATGAGAGAATTTTATTAGCTATCTATGGCCAAATATTTTATCATAAGGAATTAAAGCCTCAAAAATTAGAAGTAAAAAAAGATGAATTAAAAACATTGAATGATTTTCAAAAGTTACTAGGAAACATTCAATGGGTATGATCTTATTTAAAATCACCTACTGGTAATTTAGAACCTTTATATGATATTTTAAAAGGAGATAGTGATCCTAATTCACCTCGACAGTTAGCTAAAGAAGGAAGACAGGTTCTTCCACAGGTTGAGAATGCTATTTAATATCAACAGATACATTATATTAATTATGATCAACCTATTGCTATGCCAGTCACTCAACAACAGATTGATTTCTATTTCAAAATAATGATTCTTGGACAATTGCTTTTGCTCAATTTCTGGGTCAAATTGATAATCATTATCCTGCTGATCAATTATTACAGTTTGCTCAGATACATTCCTTTATCTTTCCTAAAGTAGTAATGCATACTCCAGTAGAAGATGCTGCTTTGGTCTCATGGGAAAGCAGCTCCTATGATTAATGGTAAAGGATATAGAGTTCAAACTACTCCTGCCTCAGCTCAAGTGCTTGAATTAAGAGCTGCCACAATGATTTTTATACAGATAGTCAATACAATTATAGAGCTCTTCAAGTTATAAAAACTGTTTCTTATATTAAAAGTATTACTGAACAAATAAGAAAGTTATTTTAATAAATTCAGGATGCCATTCATGTAAGAAAATTGCCATATTTTGTGGGACATATAAGAACACATTCATATCTTCCTGGTCCATTGGCTGAAGGTAATGCTTTAACTGATAAATTTACTCTGTGGATCGCTTTATCTCAAGTTGAACTTGCTCAGCCATCACATGCATTACATCATCAAAATAGTAAAAGCTTAAAAAAAAACCAATTTGATTTAACAAGAGAAACTGCTCACCAAATTGTTAAAAAATGTGCTACATGTCCTCAATATTTAACTGTACCTCATTTTGGAGTAAATCCTTGAGGTCTTCTTCCTAATCATTTATGACAAATGGATGTCACTCATATTATAGAATTTGGAAAACTGAAACATGTACCTGTAACGATAGATACTTATTCAGTATTTTTAATGGCTACTGCTCAAATTGGTGAGGCTACTAAGCATATAACTGATCATTGCCTAAAACATTTCTCCTATATGGGGATACCAAAAGTTACTAAAACTGATAATGGATCTGGATATGTTAGTAAAGCTTTTTATCAATTTTGTTTTCAATAGCAAATTGAATATAAAACAGGCACTCCTTATAATCCTCAGGGGCAAGGTATTGTTGAGAGAGCTCACAGCAGCCTCAAAATACATCTTAAAAAATTAAAGAAGGGGGAGTTATACCCCCAGTCACCACACAATGCTTTAAATCAGGCCTTATTTGTTTTAAATTTTTAAAATGTGGATGCTGCTAGAAAATCTGCAGCTGATCAATTTTGACATGAAGACACTACCACTAAATTTGATCTAGTTAAATGGAAAGATCCCTGTATTGGCTTATGGAAGGGCCCCAACCCTGTACTGATATGGGGACAAGGGCATGTTTTTCCACAGGAAGAAAATGAAGCTTGTTGGTTGCCAAAAAGATTGGTGCAGTGAATGGAGTAGAGAGATGCTGACCCTGATGTTGCTGATGACCATCCAGAGATGCCAAAGTGAGACCTATTGGGCCTATGTTCCTGATGCACCAATTTTACATCCTGCAACTTGGGAAGAAGAAATTGTGGTTGCAGTTAACAATACCAGGCTTTTAGAGCGACCTTTCACCCAAGAGTTCTAGATTACTCACAATTTTTCTCATATTGGATATGGTAAAGGGATCCCTATATGTTTTATAAAAGATATTACTTTAGAGGGATGTCTTGGAATGTTTCCAAAACAAGTATTGGGACATGATAAACAATGTACCAGTTATACAAAGTTATTGTTTCCTCAAGGTAATTGGACAGGTAATACTTCACCACATCAACGATTTCCTTCATGCACAAAAGAACTGCAAGAGTCTAACAGAATTTTGTTTTGGAGATGATGTACTGGCATTGTTCCTTTAAGGTACAACATCACAGGGATACAATAGTATATTCTTGACTGGTCCGGAAATCAGGAAGACTACAGTGACTCTTATGCTGTGTCTACAGCAGAATCTTGGGACCAAGGAATGTCAGTGTTTGGTGTTCCAGTACTGGATCTCCACAAACTTATGTTTGGAAACTTGCTGCTATCATGGGAACAGTCAGAGGACATTCCAACCACTTGAAACCTGTTTGTCCTTTGAAAGGAACTGTTTTTGCTTGTGTTAAAATGCCCTATGTTCTTTTAGTTGGTGAAACAAATATGTCTATGAATGGTTCTGTGTTTAATGTATCATGACTTAATTGCAATTTGACCATTTGTATTTCCCAAATGGATAATCACATTCGTGTAATAGTGTTAAAACAACCTTCATTTGTTATATTGCCAGTATATATGAATGATCCATGGTTTGATGATAAAGTGCTCTAAGTAATTGATGAAATTAAGAAAGCTTTAGGCAGGCAGAAACGTGTTGCTGGATTAGTTATAGCAGGAACTGCAGCTCTTGTTACTATGCTTGCTACTACTACAGCGGCTTCAGTGGCTTTGTCTCAATCTATTCAGATAGCACAGTTTGTTAATAAATTGTCTATGAATGTCTCTATGACATTAGAGGCTAAAAAAGATATTGATATAAAAATGGACATAAATTGAATGCTTTGTAGGATATGGCACAATTTTTGGGAGATAAACTCCAAAGCCTGAAAGCTAGAGTAAATTCAAAATGTCATGCTAATTATGAATGGATTTGTGTTACATCTTCTGTGTATAATGAAAGTGCTATTGAATGGGAAAAGGTTAAGGCACATCTTAAAGGAATTTGGCATGATTCTAACGAATCCTTAGATTTAGCTAAATTACATCAAGAGATTACAGAAATGAGAAAGGCTAAATTGGATTTGGATGCAGTTAAAACAGCTAAAGATATTTTAGAACAATTTAAAATGATATTGCACCAACGTCATCATTTATTTCACTCTTAAGTAGTCTTATGGCTATTGGAGCATGTATCTTAGTAGACATAATTTGTTTGTCTATATTTCTCAAGCTGATTTTGAACTCGTTACGGAGATTGGGCTCATAACTCCAGAGTAAAACTCCGCATATTCCTCTGACTCGACACCAGAGGCTGGTAGCCAAGGACGGGTAAGTTTTCGTTGACTCCTTTCAACCTAAGACAAGATGTGAATGATGAAATTCATGCTGCCATGATGGATAAGATTGGAATACGATAAGAAAACGCCTAAGACAGGCATGGTAATCTGAGAGACTCAAGAGAGTCTTAAAATAAATAAAAAAGGAGGAAATGTGGGAGCCCACAACTGACTCAGTTTCCCAGTTTGAATCTGAAGTCTAAACTGAGTCAATAGAGTTCAAGATTGCTCCAAGGCTGTGAGAAAGTTCTGATAAACCCACAGAGTCTCCTTGGAGGGGGCTGTGAGAAAGTCCTGATAAGCCCATAAGAGGGAACACACTATATAATCTAGCTAGATGTAGGCTGCTGATACCTTCCAGTGGTACATTGAGATAGAAAATGAAACTGCCTGTTCATGGATGCAAGGCAGGATAGACAATGACTGAATGCCTGTGCTGTGCATTGTTTTACCTCTGTCCTTCAAAACTATATAAAAGCTGGCTGTGAAGTAAACTTGGTCCAGCATTGACCAGCAGACCTCTTGACTTTTTTCTGTCTTCTTCATTGTCTCTTCAATCCTCACACCTCCGCCCAGCTACCCAGATGACTGTTAGCAAGCTATGATATTATAGGAGTCCACTCACTTGATCCCACATGATGCCTTCCCAGTAGGATGCTGACCCTCTATAAATATTATGACAGCCAGATTCATGTGCTGTAATCATTGTTAAAACAGGTCAGTGTAATTATGTCTAAAACCAACAAGGATTAAATGATACAGGTCAGTGTAATTATGTCTAAAACCAACAAGGATTAAATGATACTTTTTTGGGAGAATTTAATATATGCATGTTAAATGTTTTATTTAATCCCCACATTCGTTTACCTGTTGCTTCTTACCCTTAAAAAACACTTTACTCTCCCAACTTGGTGGGCTTGTTCTGTGTTATTTCTTCATTCCACTTTAGTGCTCCCTTCATATGTAGGCTGTAGGACAGTTGACTGGCACCTGGAAGACTCTCAGATTGACTGTCTCCCTCAGGAGCCATCAATTGCCAAAGAGCTCCTTCACATTGTGAGACATTGTGAGGCCCTCATGCAACCATGCTTACTGTATGCTGGGGCATAGCCTGTGTAAGTGTTGTACAGGCAGCAATAATCACAGTATGTTCAAGTGTAGACTAATTGAAAAACATCTTATTAATAAAAAAAAATATGGAGCCAGATAGTGGGGTAAATTGTGAAAGATCAAAGAGACAGAACAAGCCACAGCCAACCTCACCTTGCCAACTCCTCAGCTGATCTTGTTTCCTCAGACGGCAGGTTTCTGAGCTTCACCCAAATGGATCTCAGCTGAACTCCTGCTCAAAAGCCTAAAAGCTTAAAAGCCTCTAGTTCCTGTTCCTCATGTCTTGCATACCTTTTTGCTTCCTGCCATCACCTTCTGGGATTAAAGGTGTGTGTCACTGTGCCTGGCTGTTTCCAGTATGTCCTTGAACTCACAGAGATCCATCTGGATCTCTGCCTCCCAAGTGATAAAATTAAAGGTATGTGAGCCACATATTTCTGGCTTCTATGTCTAAGCTGGTGGATGTTCTGTTCTTCGACACCCAGATAAGCTTATTGGGTTGCACAATATATCAACCACACTCAAGCATGAAATGGTACTGACATTTCTAGCCATGTTTCACTATTGTAAAAATGATTCAACATTTCCACTCTTTCAATGCAGACATCTACTATTTCTTCCTCTGACATTCTTTCTACCTCTATTCACCCAGGATTCCCTGACTTTTGGCTTTAGATGTGTGTAAGAAACCTCTTTACAATGTGTGACACAGGTATCACTTTTTAGATCAGGCCCCTCCACAGGCTAATATTCTCTATACTTCGACCAATGTGCATCTGTGTATTATTCTCTATCTACAATGCAACTAATATTTGCTGGTGGGTGTTGAAAGGTGCCTGACTCTGTGGGATAAAGGTGATAACTAGATTTATTGATTCTGTAGGTATAAAGATGAGAACTTTGGTTCCTGACTCTGTGGAATAAAGATGAGAAGTTGGGCTCATTTAGTTATTATGCCCTTATTAGAATAACAGCATTAAATTCTTTTTAGGGCTTATCACCAAGCCAAGCAAAAGCATATTTCTAAATTAATATCACCAGTTACGATTTGTGAAATAAGCATTAAATCCAACCAGAAAAATCACTGGTTACTCTCATAACTTGTCTGTCATTATTGCTGTATGGGCACTGTGGTTTTTTATCTGGGGCACAGCAGCTGCACCTGAGACTATGGATGCCACAGCTGATGACTTCCCTTCTTCACCTGCAGCTACTGCTTTGACGCTAAGGCCTTAGACTGGAAGAGCCTTTCCTGTAGTTTTAAGTAAGTCATTATGCTTTTATTTTACCAATAAGGATTCAGAGCCAGATACAGCATGAAAATCTACTAGCTCAGAGAGACAGAGATTCTTACACATTGAGGGGAGATATTACAGGAGCTTGGATGACTCCACTGGGAACACAACAGTAACTATGACAGCCCAGATCTCAGATTCTAGGTACCCAGGGGACAAAGTTAGGACATTGTAAAGGGTTTCATGGAAAATTTTTAGTTACAGAAGAAAGAGACTCATTAATCAAGGCATGTTTCAAACACACTACTTGAACAAATTGTTGGGGGTTACAGCAAAGAGAAATCTATACTGATCTCTGATGTCATTCTTAGCATTTTTTTCTATTGTAAGTTACATGTTCTTGTTGACATTCCAAAATAATTAACCTATATTCTCTACTATGGATTCATTAGAGGTGGATAAGATCTGAATTTCTAGCAAATATTTTACCACACTTCACACACTCATGGAGTTTGTAGTCAGAATGAATCATTTGATGTATTTTAAGGGTTGAAAAAATAAACATTTTGAGACATTTGTAGGATTTCTCTCCCCTATGAACTATACCATGTGTTGAGTAAGCACATAAAGATTAACACTGTTTTTGTCACATTCCCCACAATTTTGGGGATTGTCTTCAGAATGAATTTTCTTTTCTTTTTTTTTTTATATTGTCTAAAGGATGAAAATGAAGAGAACCATCTGTCACATATTCACAGGTTTAGGTATTCTCTCCACTATGAACTGTCTTGTGTCTCATAAGGGATGAGAGATAATAAAAGGCTCTGTGACATTTGTCACACTTGTATGGTTTCTCTCCACTATGAACTGTCTTGTGTCTCCTAAGGGATGAAAGATAATAAAAGGCTTTGTGACATTCTTCACACTTGTAGGATTTCTCTCCAGTATGAATTGTTTTATGTTTCATAAGGGATGAGAGATAATGAAAAGCTTTGTGACAGTCTCCACACTTGTAGGATTTCTCTTCACTATGAACTCTCTTGTGTTTCCTAAGGTATGAGAGATAACAAAAGGTTTTGTGACATTCTTCACACTTGTATGGTTTCTCTCCAGTATGAACTCCCATGTGATTCCTAAGGGATGAGAGAGAACGAAATGCTTTGTTACATTCTTCACACTTGTATGGTTTCTCTCCAGTATGAATTGCCTTGTGTCTCCTAAAGCCTGAGTGATAATGAAAGGCTTTGCCACATTCTTCACACTTGTAGGGTTTCTCTCCAGTATGAAGTGTTTGATGTTCCTGAAGATCCCTAGGGCAGGAGTATCGTTTGCCACACTGCACACAGGTATAAGGATTGTCTTCAGAATGGATTGTTTGATGTCCTCTAAGGGATAAAGAGGAGTAAAAACATCTGCCACACTCCTCACACTTGTAAGGGTTGTCTTCACAGTGAATTATTTGATGTCGTCTAAGGCATGAAGCTGAGGAAAAAAATTTGCCACACTCTTCACACTTGTATAGTTTCTGTCTAGTATGAACTACCTTGTGGTTCTTAAGATCTGAGTGATAAAGAAAGGTTTTGTGACATTCTTCACATTTGTATGGTCTCTCTCCATGAATTTTATGATGTTTCTGAAGGATTGCAGAATGGGAAAACCTTTTGCCACACTCCTCACACTTGTAGGGATTGTCTTTGGAGTGAATTGTTTGATGTTGACTAAGGTATGAAAATGAAGAAAATAAACTGCCACACTCTTCACACTTGCATGGTTTCTCTCCAGAATGAATTCTTTGATGTTGCTTTAGCACTGAGGGAGTATAAAAGGATTTACCACATACTTCACATTTGCATGGTTTCTCTCCAGAATGAATTCTTCGATGTTGCTTCAGCACTGAAGGTTTATAAAAGGATTTGCCACATTCTTCACACTTGTAGGGTTTCTTTCCAGAATGAATTTTTTGATGTTGCTTCAGCACTGAAGGAGTGTTAAAGGATTTGTCACATTCTTTACACTTGTAGGGTTTCTCTCCAGAATGAATTCTTTGATGTTGCTTCAGGAATGAAAAATTATAAAAAGTTTTGCCACATTTTTGACACTTGTGGGGTTTCTCTCCAGAATGAATTCTTTGATGTTGCTTCAGGAATGAAGGATCATAAAAAGCTTTGCCACATTTTTCACACTTGTGGGGTTTCTCTCCAGAATGAATTCTTTGATGTTGCTTCAGCATTGAAGGATAATAAAATAATTTGCCACATTCTTCACACTTGTGGGTTTTTTCATCAGTATGATTTTTCTGGTGTATAAAAAGTGATGAGCGAGTATTGAAGGCCTTATGACATTCTTTACACGTGTAAGACTTTTCTCCAGTATGAAGTCTCTGGTGTATGGAAAGTGTTTTATAAGAACTAAGCCCCTTACCACATTCTTCACACTGGTAGGGTTTCTCCCTTGTATGAATTTTCTGGCGTTGTATACTTAATGAGTTACAGTCAATACTCTTGTTGTAGTCATTATTATCATTGAATATTGTTCCTGTTGAACAAAAGTTGAGATATGAGAAAGGTATGGAAATATTCTTCATACTTATAATGCTTATCTTTTTCAAAGGAAATATTTACTCATACATATTGAAGAATCAGTGAGAAACTACAGTACATTTCAAAACCTATAGAGACTAAGCATAAATGATCAAATATTGTAGGTAGAAATAATCTATACTTCTACTAGAATAAGAGCATGAGCCTAGACATAATGGCATAGTATTCAAAGTTTAATAGCTAAGAAAGTTGTAAGAGCATTTTACAACAGAAGAAAACCCATTAAACAGGATATGTTATATGGCCAGACAACTGTGAAACTATAAGGTAACCAAGCTGAGAAAAGAGAAAGTTAATTGTGACTGTATGAATTTGAGCCACCATCTAAATAGAACATTTTAATCCTCCTTATAGAGTATTATTTTGGAAGGTACAAAAGGTATGCTGCACGAGAAGCAGATGGTACACAAAAATATTAAGATTACCGCTCAAAATTTAGGACAGCATTTTATGCTTTATTTTGATGAGAAGAAAGTATGAAACAGAATCCTCCAGCTCTGAATGGACCAAGAGGTGAGTGACTCTCCTCTCTGCCTGAGTCCTAAGCTCCAAGGCAAAACCCATGCTCTGCCACTCCCACCCATAGCTGTCACAGTTGCAGCCAAGTAGGGAAGACTCTGACAGGCAGACCACCCCACCAATACCACCTAAGGGCACCCTGCAAACTCTAAGATCGACTCCCTCCCCTAAACCCTCCTATTCCCCTGTGACACACAATCTGCCAGTTCTGATTGTACCAAGAGGTGAATGACTGACTCTTCTTCCAGCCAGAAAGTCCTTTCTCTAGGACCTATGCTCTGGGACACAAGCCATGCCTGCTCACCCTCATTCATTGCTGCCCAAGTTGCAGCCCAGTAGGGAAGTCTCCTGTGGGTAGGTCTCTCATCAAACACCCCTCATTAAACATTGCAATTTACAACACCACTCCCTACCCCAAATCACCCATCTGCCTTTGACCTAAGTGGCTTTCTAAGGCACATGTTCCACCAGCTCTGATTGGATCAAGAGGTGAGTGACTGTTCTTCTAGCCAGAAAGTCCTGACTCTAGGATCTAGGACCCAGGGCACAACCCTTGACCCACCCCCACCCCCACCATTGCAGGCCACTAGGAAAGACTCCATTGGGCAGATCTTCCTACCTAAATCTCCCAAGGGACCCTGCAATCTGTGAGACCAACTCCCTCTGCCCAAACCCATGCATATGCCTATGACCTCAGCAGCTCCCTGAGACACAGAATCTACCAGCTTGATTGCACCAAGAGTTCTGATTGGAACAAGAGTGCAGACTGGATGAAGAGTGGGTCCCTAAGACACAGACATGGCCAGCACAGATTGGATCAAGAGCAGTTCCTTCAGATACAGACACCTCTTACACCAACTCAAGGAAGAGATTGTAGACACCAGTGCAAGAACACATACAACATAAAGAGCCATATGGCACCACCAGACCCTAGTGGTTGTACAACAGCAAGACCTGAACATCACAACATTGAAGAAGCAGAAGAAAAGAACCTAAACAATAACTTTGTGGAGGTAATACAGGCCTTTAAAGAGAAATTAAAAATTCCCTTAAAGAAATTGAGGAAAAGAAAAACAAAAATTGGAATAAATCAATAAATCCCTTAAAGAAAGCCAAGGAAAAGCAATCAAACAGGTGAAGATACGAGTTCAATATCTAAAAATTGAGGCCAAAGCAATGAAGAAGACACAAAGCAAGGGAATGATGGAAATAAAAATCTGAGTAAATGAGCAGGAACTACAAAAACAAACAAAAGCAAACGAATACATGAGTCGGAAGACAGAATATCGGGCATGGGGGATATGATAGAGGAAATAGATCCTGTCAGTCAAAGAAAACACTTCAGCCAAGAAAGTCATAACTCAAAACATCATGCTCACTTTGGTATTGAGATCTTTCTGGCAAGAGTCTGCTCTCAAATTCTAAAACTAAATGACTCTGTCTAACCAACACTGAGTTCTCTTTCCCTGAATCTTATACTACAATGGAGAATCAACAAAAAGAAAAAGCTTGGAAGTCACTGCAAATAGGAGCACAGCTAGTGAGTTATTCTTGGGGAAATGCAAAGCTTAAAAGACTTAAAGCATCAGAAACTTCTGAGAGAAGAGCTTTGATAACAAAGACATAAAGGAGAGACATAAAGAATGATTCCCACAGTGTCATGTTCCAGGGTAATGGGAAAGCCTACATGTCTGTGGGATTTTTAGACCTCAACTCTGCCCCCAAACTCCTCATTCCTACACACCTGGCTGCATGTTGGCTGGTGCTTGTCTCATCACCTCTGAAGATTCTTGTCTTTGCTCCAAAAATGTCACCAGGTGTGGCTTAGATACAGCAAGACCTGTTTGTAGAAAAAAGAAGGAACAAGATTGTTTATGTGTTCTTTTACTTGGATTTGACATGTGGCTCCCAGTACATGCTTATAAGGAAAAAGATGATGTAGTAAATGATTGCAGACAATCAGGCCCTTAAATGTTTTGTGACAGAATCACTACACTACATAAAGGAATTTACAATATCTAGATTCTAATTTCATTTAATGGGAAGAAAAACCCATTAAAACTGAATTGTCAGGCCCCTAGGACCCATGCTTGGGATACAACCAGTCCGTGGGTAACCCCCACCCAACTCTGTCCCTGTTGCCAGACAGGAGGCAAAACTCCTACTGGAAGGACCACCTCACCAAAACTCTCCACCAGATCCTGCAATCTACATGCCATGCCCCATACCCACCTGCCTGCCACCCCAGAAACTTGTTCAGGCATGGAATCCAAACTACCAGCTCTCACTGGACCAAGAGAGGAGGAGATGGGCAGACGTCAAGGCAAAAATACATACTACAACATAAAGAGCAATATAGCATCTCCAGAACCTAGCCCTCTTCCAACCGCAATAGCTGAACATCACAATGTAGAAGAAGCAGAAGAAAGTGACCTTAAGAATATCATCATAAAGATGCTAGAGCCCTTTCAAGAAAAAAAGGAAAAATAACATTGAGAAAAAGACAAACAAAAAATTGGAAGAAATCAATAAAGAAACAGAGGAAAAGAAAAATAAAAAAAATGGAAGAAATCAATAAATCACTTAAGGAAAGCCTAGAAAACCATGAAAAGGCAATTAAACATGTGAGGGATACAGTTCAAGACCTGAAAAAGGAAATAGAAATAATGAAGAAGACACAGAGAAAATGCTGGACATAGAAAATCTGAGTAAATGAAAAGGAAACACAGATGCAAGCATAACAAAAAGAATATAAGAGATGGAAGAGAGGATCACTGGTGTAGAGGATACAATAGAGTAAATAGATTCCTTAGTCAAAGAAAATACCAAAGCCAAAAAAGTCATAACACAAAATGTCCAAGAAATTTGGGACACCATGGAAAGGCCAAACCTACAAATAATAGGGATAGAAGGAGAAGAATACCAACTCAGAGGCACAGAAAATATATTCAACAAGATCATAGAAGAAAACGTTCCCAACCTAAAGAAAAAAAAAATCCATGAAGATACAAGAAGCCTACACAACACAAAACAGACTAGACCCCCAAACAAAGTCCCCTCACCACATAATAAACAACTAACCCTACAGAATAAAGAAAGAATATTAAGAGCAGCAAAGGAAAAAGGTCAAGTGACTTATAGAGGCAAATCTATCAGAATAACGCCCAATTTGTCAATGAAGATTTTGAAAGCCAGAAGGTCCTGGACAGATGTAATGCAGACACTAAGAGACCATGAATGCCAACCTAGACTAATATAACCAGCAAAATTTTCAGTCACCATAGATGGTGTGAACAAGACATTCCAACACAAAACCAGATTTAAACACTCTTATCTACAAATTCAGCCCTACAGAAAGCACTAGAAGGAAAATTCCAACCTAAGGAAGTCAGATACACCCACAAAAACACAGGCAATAGATAAAACCACAGCAGTAAACTCCAAAGAAGAGAAGTACACACACACTACCACCAAAGATAACAGGAACTAACAATCACTGGTCACTAATATCCCTTAATATCAATGGACTTAATTCACCTATAAAAAGACGCAGGCTAACAGAATGGATATGAAAACATGACCTATCTTTCTGCTACATACAAGAAACACACCTCAATTTCAAAGATATACACTACTTCAGAATAAAAGGCTGGGAAAAGTCTTTCCAATCAAATGGTCTTAAAAAGCAAGCTGGTATAGCTATTCTAATATCCAAAAAAATAGACTTCAAACTAAAATCAATCGAAAGACATCAAGAAGGATGTTACATACTTATCACAGGAAAGATCCACCAAGATGAAGTTTCAATTCTGAACATTTATGCCCCAAACAAAAGGGTACCCACATATGTAAAAGAAACATTACTAAAGCTTAAATTACACATAAACCCCTACACACTAATAGTGGGAGACTTCAACACCCCATTCTCACCACTGGACAGATCTGCCAAATTGAAACTTAACAGAGACATAATGGACTTAACTGATGTTATGGCTCAAATGGACTTATACAATAGCTACAGAACATTCTACCCTAACAAAAAAGAATATACCTTCTCAGTATCCCATGGAAACTTCTCTAAATGTGAACACATACTTGGCCACAAAGCAAATCTCAACAGATACAAAAAAATTGGAATAACCTTCTGTATTCTATCAGACCACCATGGCTTAAAGTTAGATTTCGACAACAACAAGAATTACAGACAGCCTACAGTCTCATGGAAACTTAATAATGCTCAATTGAATCATCAATGGGTGAAGGAAGAAAGAAAGAAAGAAATTAAAGACTTCCTAGAGACCAATGAAAATGAATATATCACATACCCAAACTTATGGACACTATGAAAGTAGTTCTAAGAGGAAATTTCATAGCACTAAATGCCCACATAAAGAAGTTGGGAGAAACCTCACACTAACGACTTAACAATACACCTGAAAGCTCTAGAACAAGAAGAAGCAAAATCACCCAGGAGGAATAGACACCAGGAAATAATCAAATTGAGAGCTGAAATCAATAAAATAGAAACAAAGAGAACAATACAAAGAATCAATGAAACAAAGAGATAGTTCTTGGAGAAAATCAACAAGATAGACAAGCCCTTATCCAGACTAACCAAAAGGCAGAGAGAGAGAGCATCCAAATTAACAAAATCAGAAATGAAAAGGGAGACATAACAACAGACAATGAGGAAATCCAGAGAATGACCAGGTCATACTTCAAAAACCTGTACTCCACAAAATGGGAAAATCTAAAAGAAATGGACAGTTTTCTGGATAGATACCACATACCCAAGTTAAAGCAAGACCAGATAAACTATTTAAATAGACCAATAACCCCTAAGGAAATAGAAACAGTCATTAAAAGTCCCCCCCCCCAAAAAAAAAGCCCAGGACCAGAAGGTTTCAATGCAGAATTCTACCAGATCTTCAAAGAAGAGTTAATACCAACACTCTTTAAATTGTTCCAAACAATAGAAATGAAAGGAACATTACCAAACTCCTTCTATGAAGCTACAGTTACTCTGATTCCCAAGCCAAACAAAGATGCAACAAATAAGAGAATTACAGACCGATCTCCCTCATTAACCCTGATGTAAAAATACTCAATAAAATATTAGCAAACAGACTCCAAGAACACATCAAAACAATTATCTACCATGATCAAGTAGGCTTCATCCCAGAGATGCAAGGTTGGTTCAACATATGAAAGTCTGTCAACGTAATACACCATATAAACAAACTCAAAGGAAAAAAAAAAAAAAAACACATTAGATGCTGAAAGGGCCTTTGACAAAAATCCAACACCTATTCATGATAAAGGTCTTGGAGAGATCAGGAACACAGGGAACATACCTAAATATAATAAAGGTAATTTACAGCAAGCCAACAGACAACATCAAATTAAATGGAGAGACACTCAAAGCCATTCCATAAAATCAGGAACAGGACAAGGCTGTCCGCTCTCCCCATGTTTGTTTAATATATTACTTGAAGTTCTAGCCAGAGCAATAAGACAACAAAAGGAGATCAAGGGGATAGAAATTCGAAAGGAAGAAGTCAAACTTTCACTATTTGCAGATGACATGATTGTATACATAGCTGACCCCCAAAATTTGACCAAGGAACTCTTAGAGCTGATAAACACCTTCAATAATGTGTCAGGAAACAAGATTAACTCAAAAAAATCAGTAGCCCCCCTATATACAGATGACAAATGGGCTGAGAAAGAAATCAGAGAAACATCGTCCTTTACAATAGCCACAAATGATATAAAATGCCTTGGGGTAACTCTAACTAAGCAAGCAAAGGACCTGTATGATAACAAGTCCCTGAAGAAAGAAATTGAAGAAGATATCAGAAAAATGGAAGATCTCCCATGCTCATGGATAGGTAGGATTAACATAGTAAAAATGGCAATTTTACCAAAAGCAATCTATAGATTCAATGCAATCCCCATCAAAATCCTAACACAATTTTTCACTGACCTGGAAAGAACAATACTCATCTTCACTTGGAAAAAACAAAAAACCCAGGATAGCCAAAAGCATCCTGTACAATTAAACAACCTCTGGAGGCATCATGATCTTTGACTTCAAGCTCTACTATAGAGCTACAGTAATAAAAAATAGCTTAGTACTGGCATAAAAATCGACATGTGGACCAATGGAATTGAATTGAAGACCCTGACATTAATCCGCACATGTATAAACACCTAATTTTTGACAAAGAAGCCCAAACAGTACAATAGAAAAAAGAAAGCATCTTCAACAAATGGTGCCAGTATAACTAGATGTCAACGTGTAGAAGACTGCAAATAGATCCGTATCTGTCACCGGACAGAAAACTTAAGTCCAGGAGGATCAAAGCCCTCAACATAAATCTAGTTACTCTGAACCTAATAAAAGAGAAAGTAAGAAGCAGTCTTGATGGCATTGGGACTGTAGATCACTTCCTAAATATATCACCAGTAGCATAGACACTGAGATAAACAGTCAATCAATGGGACCTCTTGAAATTGAAAAGCTTTTGTAGGGCAAAGGACACGGTCAACAAGACAAAGTGACAGCCTACAGAATGGGAAAAGATCTTCACCAACCCCACATCTGACAGAGGGCTGATATCCAGAATATGTAAAGAACTCAAGAAATTAGACATCAAAATACCTAACAGTCTTATTTAAAAATAGGCTATAGAGCTAAACAGAATTCTCAACAGAAGCTCAAATGGCTGAAAGACATTTAAGGAATTGCTCAACATCTTTAGTCATTAAGGAAATGCAAATCAAAATGACTCTGAGATACCATCTTATACCTGTCAGAATGGCTAAGATCAAAAACAGTGAAGACAGCTTATGTTGGAAAGGATGCGGCACTGTTGGTGGGAATGCAAACTTGTACAGCCACTTTGGAAATCAGGAGCTTTCTCAGAAAATTGGGAATCAATCTCCCTCAAGACCTAGCTATACCACTCTTGGGCATATACCCAAGGAATGCTCAATCATACCACAAGGATACATGCTCAACTATGTTCATAGCAGCATTATTTGTAATAGCCAGAACCTGGAAACAACCTAGATGCCCCTCAACTGAAGAATGGATAAATAAAATGCGGTGCATATACACAATGGAGTACTACTCAGCAGAGAAAAACAATGACATCATGAGGTTTGCAGGCACATGGGTGGAACTAGAAAATATTATCCTGGGTGAAGTAACCCAGATCAGAAAGCCAAACATGGTATGTACTCACTCATAAGTGGATACTAGATGTAAAGCAAAGGACAACCAGACTGCAACTCACAACTCCAGGGAAGCTAGCTAGTAAAAAGGACCCTAAGAAAGACACAGGGATCACCCAATGACAGAGAAATGGATGAGATCTACATGAACAACCTGGGGGGTGGGGGAGGAATAGAGGGCAAGGGTCAGGGGAAAGAGAGCTTAGGGGAGCAGGAGGTCCTAGCTGGATTAGGAACAGAGTGGGAGAACAAGGAAAAAGATAGCATGATAAAGACCCCGGGGGAATAGGAAGAAGCAGAGTGCTAGAGAGGTCCCCAGGAATCTACAAAGCTACCTCCACTATAGACTACTGGCAATGGTTGATAGGGCGCCTGAGCTGACCTACTCTGGTGATCGAATGGCCCAACACCCTAACTGTCATGACAGAACCCTCATTCAGTGTGATGGAAGCAGATGCAGAGATCCATGGCCAAGCCCCAGGTGGAGCTCCAGGAGTCCAATCGACAAGAGAGAGGAGGGATTAAATAGCAAGCCATACTGAGACCATGATTGGAAAAAGTACAGAGACAACTAGCCAAACTAGTGGAAACACATGAACTGTGAACCAATAGCTGTGGAACCCCTATGGTACTGGTCTAGGCCCTCTGGATAAGCGAGACATTTGTTTAGCTTGAACTGTTTAGGGGTCCCTTAGGCAGTGAGACCGGGACCTGTCCTTAGTTCCTCAACCCGGCTTTTTGGAACCTAGAGCCTATGCTGAGACATTTAGCTAAGCATTGGTACAGGGAGGAGAGGATTGGACCTGCCTCATCAGAATCTACCATGTTCTGCTGACTCACAGGGGAGAACTTGCCTTGGAGGGTGGATGAGGGGGGAAGGCTGGAGGGTGGGAGGAGAGAAGACAGGGGAATCTGTGGTTGATATGTAAAATGAATAGAAAATCTCTTAATTAAAATTAAAATAAAAAGTTGTCCAGTGGCATGCACCTGAAACCCCAGACTAGGTGGGCAAGACAGGCAGGTCCTAGGGGCTTGCCAGCTGACAAGTCTAGCTAAATTTCAGCTATAGGTTCAGTGAGAAACTGTTTAAAAAATAGCCAGCCATGGTGGCTCATGCCTTGAAAGTGGCTGTTCTAAATTTATCAAGTTGACCTATATGGAAGCACTCATCTCTGTCGGCCTAGACAGGCCAGAGTCACAAAGGGGAGGCAAAAAAACAAAACAAAACAACAACCAACCAAACAACCAAATAACCAACCAAACAGCCAACAACCAACCAAACAACTAATCAACCAACCACCAACCAACCAAGCAACCAAGCAACCAAGCAACCAATCAACAACCAACCAACCAAAAAAAAACCCTGAAGTTTGAAACATTTTAATTAACAAGTGTATTTGAGGTCTCATGCCATTGAATTTCTAAGAGTCCCACTGGAGTAAAGGAAATATACACCCAACTCAGAAATGTAAACACAAAAAAAAAGAGAAAACACAAAAAAAGAGAAAAACAGTGAAATGATTCTTTTTGAATATGTTATTTTAATTTTACATATGCATGGGTGCTTTACTTTCAGGGATGTCTGTGTGAGGATGAAGTGTTAATCAAATTAATCTTTAAAATAAAAAAAAATTAGAGTCAGGATTTGGGGTAAAAAACCTGAAAGATCAGACAAGCAGGGGAGCAGACACAGTGACTTCCTACATATTCGGTTACTTGAACCAAAAGGGCTCAGATCCTGTCTCAGCCCTGACTTACCACTTCAGGTCCATCTTTCTACAAGCCTCTGAAGCTCTGTGTTCAGCTAGTGGCTAGCACCACCCTCTGACTCCAAGCAGGCTTTATTTGTCAGAACACAATGAAAATATTACACAACATGAGCGTGTCAGGCTTTGGAATTAAAGACAGTTGTAAGCTGCCATATAAGTGCTGGGGAATGAAACCCGGTCCTCTATAAGATCAGTCAATGCTTTTAACAACTGAGCCATCTCACCAGTCCTGAAATGATTTTTATTACAGCAATCTCCCTTATTTTCTGAAAACAAAGGATATGAAATTGGCTGTTGAAATACTCCCATGAGATACCATACAAAGTGAGGAAGCTACATGTTGATGGTGAAATAAGAATTCACTATGGATGATCCTCACCCAGGAACACAAGGTTGCTATAATTCTCCAACATCACATCCCTGTACAAATTCCACTGAGCAGGCTCCAGGCATTCCCTCTCTTCTGCAGAGAACTCAATGGCCACATCCCAGAAGGTCAGCATTTCCTGAAACAAAGATCAATGAATAATATCACACTTTAGTTTAATTAAAGCCATTAACAATATTAAGATATTAACAGCAATAATATGTTAATGTAAATATATATATAATATAAAGAGAATAGAGGCTGGTCCTAGAGTCAAGCCTAGAAGAACAGAATGGACAGAGTAGATACATAAAGAACTCCTGCATCTCCTGTCAGTATCCCTCAGAGACACCTTTTCATAGAATCAGACAAAACTGAAGATTGGTGGAAAGTCCAAGCCAGATGCAAAGAGAGGACTGGATTCCTGATCGGGTTCCTAACAGTAGTGACCTTCCATTCAAAGCAGACTATGTCCTGATCAAAGGACATAGTGCTTAAAATACACACTATACACATCATCAAGTACCAACTCCTAGTTCTCCATCCAGACTCTATATCTGCATACATGTGGCATGAAAGGCTCAATGATTTTTGCCTTAATCCACCATATATTGCAATATATGACTCAGAAAGTGGATAAACCATGAAAACTGTGGGAGACCAAATGTATCTGTTTTGGAAACATGAATTACATATTTATAACTGAAACTTCAAAATACTATCACAAGCTTTGCCTTTTACATTAGATGTTGAGATGTATTAGTGGATTTTAACAGTCCATCTATTGGTTCTGAGACTTCTTAAAGTACCGGCAATGGAGTGTAACCCATAAAGATTTGGAACATGCACACTCATACATTTGACTTAATTTCATATAGATAGTGCAAAGAAGAATACAAAGGCATGCAGATTTTCAAAATGATAGTCATGGAACCTTTCAAACAAAATATGCTGCTGCATTTGATAATGGGTGTGGAGGACACTATGACAGGCACTTTTATAGCCTGAATTGACAATGTAATGAAAATCTGTGTTGCTCAGGTTTATTCCTGGAATATGTGTTTGACCCCTGTTCAAACCTTGCAATGTCTCTCCATGGCCTCTGAACGTCCTCACCCAGCACACCTCCCCTCCAGAGTTTCCCAGATATGACATGTCTAACACAGCAAGGTTCATGCATGAGTTGTAAACACAAGGAATTCCTCCCTCACACTGACATTAGAACACAAGGAAAGAAGCCTGGGAGGAAAGGGACAGGACTGCTCAACAAGGGGAACTGGACGGGACCTGTGGAAGAGCAGGAACCAACATGAGCAGTCTGCTTCACTGGCTGGACATGGCAGTGCCCATGTGCAGGACAGGGAGGAAGTGGTTTTGTTCTGGCTGACTGTAAGAAGCATCTGCACACACTGGAACCTCTGGAGTAAGGACAGGGGAAGGCATCCCAGCTGCAGCTGCAGAATAAGACCCAGGAATGTAACCACAGCAGCCACATCAGTCAAGAACTTCAGAATGGAAAAGAAGAAATAATGGAGTCTTAGATTAGATATAAAAAGAGCAAACTGGAAGAAATCAGTGAAACCAGGAGAATTCAGCATCAGGTCATGACAGTAACAAATACAGATTAATATCCAAAAATAATGAACAATCACTACACACAAGAATGTTTAAGCAAGCACTGATTGAGATTTCTTCCTTACAGAGTACATACAAACAATTATCTAATCTCCAAAAGTTAAAGTCTTCAACAACAACAAAAAAGCATGATAGTGAAAAACCATTAAATTACATGTGAAATGTGTCAACAGAAGATAACCACAAATAGTTCTTAAGTCAGCAATGAGTTAATGCATGGATTTGTAAAGGCACTCACTGTAAGAAACATGAAATGACCATAGAAAGTATTTCTCGTGACCTTGAATTATGTATAAATGTTTTCTGACACAGACTTAGGTATCAGAGGTGCCCTTAAATTTTTGGTGAAGCATGGGAGGACCAGAGGGTCCTGTCTCCCCTTCACAAATGCAGAGATGACACTGATGGGCAATACAGTAGTAGACTGAATTTTTTTTCCATCACAGGTTGGTTTACTTTAAATCAGGTAAATACACACAAGTCTGTGAGTTCTTCCTCACCCTGCTGACCTGACACAAAAGCCTGGACCTGGAACCCAAGGCCATGAGAGTCTATCACCTGTTCCTAGACATCCTGCTTCTGGACTACTTCAACGAGCTCAAGGCCTGGTCAGGATATGTTGACACAACCACTGTGATCCACTCTACAAAAGGAATGGAAGACCTTTCAAAGTTAAGAAAACCCAGTCCTTAATGTTAAGCCCTGAGTCAGCTTCTGCAGACGGTCCCTCTGTATTGGGGGGCGTGGTATGTGTGTTCTCTCACCCCTAGTAAAACCTTTTCTATTGCAGTGGATTCTGGTAGATCTGTCGACTGGTTCCAGAATTTCCCACCTGTGACTTTTGTTTTACCTCGAAATTTTTCTCTCTTAATTCTCTGACTGGCAGAGATCACAATCAACTTCAGGATCCTTACCTTAGGCAGCTACAGAGTTCAGGAAGGACCAGACCCCGTTTGTTCTACAGACACTGAGAAATCTGACAGCGTCCATGTGAGATGGCTCAGCTAGAGAAGCATGCTTCCCCACCAGAGCTGCTCACTGAGCTCCCAGCTCCACCTCAGGAGCAGACAGTCAGCTGACCATCATTAGTTTGCAATCCTGGACTTACATGATCATCTGCTCTGCGCTACCGGGCAGCTCTCCTGTTCCAGAAGCCCAAGCCGGACTCGGGTGGCAAGCGGAATCCTAAGGAAATCACTAAGAAGGCAGTTTCTAAAGCCCTCTTCCCAGGCCTGACCTGCAGTCTCACATGACTCAGCCAGTTCACCACAGCACCTCCGAGGCAGGTTCTTCTGCTCTCTCACCAAACCCGGAACAGCTCCCTGCAAGACCGATGCCTGCACCCCGCACAGTGCCTCAAATACGTACCCCTCCTGGAGCAACCTCCATGTCAGAGACTCAAGAGGAATGTACAGCAGGCAGGACTCTCGTCCAACTTTGAGAAAGTTGAACACATGTGGACCGAAGTCCAGAAGGGAATTTCCTGGATGTCTCACAGTGATGTCACAGTGCCGCAGACTACATTTCCCAGAAGTCTATGCGAAAGAATTCTTGGAACCTGGCGTGGAGTTTTCTCCTATTGTGGATTCCAGTCTGGCCGCCTGCAGCAGAGTATTGGAGGAAGAAGCTGAGTCAGCAGGACAATGCTGGGGCATGAGCCTGGGGGTCACCTCCAGATCTACAACATGAGAAGTATGAGTGTGAGTCCAGCCTTTGACAGAAATATTAGCCCTGTAAATTTTCTGGCCCCTATTTTGTGATTTGAATCTGACTACAGCGTTTAAAACTCACGTTGACTCTGTTTTACTTTAAGCTAATGAAGCAATACACTAATGTGGGAATGAGAAGTACCTTTTAAAGATGATTTTGAAACCAGCCGTCATCTGTGAAAGCATGCTCCTAACTGCTCTGTGGTTTCCTTGACAAATGGACCAGAGGTAAAAGTCTACACTGGGAAATTTAAAGAGAGCTTGTATCTAAGTAAATAAGGGAAAGTCAAAACAAAAGGAAACGAAACAAACACACGTGAAAGCAGTTGAGGATAATGTGGGCTTTGTCTGAATATGCTGTCCTACAAATAAATAATAATAATAATGATAAATAATCCTGTTCCTCTGTAGTGACACTCTGCGTGAAACATACACGGGTCTGACTCCACAGCTTGGATCACAGTTTTGTGAGAACATTGGAATCCCTACAGTGTATTGATGAGGGACACAGAGACGATATAATCACTGAACAAAGTTAAATTTCCAGCTCTCTGACATTTACTTGCAAAGATCTCCCATAATCCATCTCAGGAATTTTCCGCCTGTCCTTCTTTCCTTGATAATTTTCAACTGGTAATCTGTGTAAGCCATTTAGTTTTTATGAGAGCTCTACTAGAATTTTCTCAGTGTCTCCATGGTTTTTCACAAACTCAGGTCCAGGTGTGCTAGGAGCTCATGCTTACCTCCAAAGTGAAGGGTCACTGGTCCACTGGTCCTGGGTCATTCACTCAGGACTGAAGCACAGAAAGCTTAAACTATCTAGACAGTCCAGTTTCCTATAGTTCTGTCATGAGTTTATGGTGCGGTTCCAATTCCACTTAGCGATCACCATGTTCCATGAAGTGTGACCACACAGGGACAGTAAGGAGGGACACTGAACAGCAGACCAGCTGTATGGTGAAGCTGTTCTCTTTAATAGTGCTGTGAAGAGTCATGTTCACCTCCAGGTTGCACCTTCATCTCTACACATCCAGTACAATGTAGACAGTGCTTTCATGTTCTGCTTCCATCATGGGGCAGTGTCCAGCCCCATAGTACATTTTCCTTCCTCTTTGGGTGCTGACTCTGGAGAAACTTTCCTAGAAGTACAGATTTGAACATCATCCCCTGCAGTGGTCTCTCACCTTGCAAATGAAATTGCACTTCTGTAAGACAGAGACTTCCATGGATGTGGTCTTGGTTCAGAGCAAATTTAGGTGCGGTCAATGCAAAGTGCCAGGTTTGCCCATATTGGAGTTAATGTCTCCGACAGTTACAGCTGATTTCGCATGGTCTATAACTTTAAAGTCACTGTGGTTTGGAATGAGAATGGCACCTATAGGTTCATACAGTAGAATGCTATGGCCCCAGGTGATCCATCTTGTCCTGATTGCACTTATGTTTACTTGAACACTTCTCAGCCCTATGAGCTTCTTCCATATTTACATGGATTCTGCTGTTCATCAAACATGTCTAAATGCCTGTGGGACAAACAATTTTCCATATTACTCCTCCATCTTGTTTGCAGTCTCAATTTCTGTCTGCACTCTATATATTGTTTATCCTGTTACATGGAAATACATGGTTCAGTAGCCTCAATATAGTTTCCCACTTTCTGCAATATCAGTCATTGCTGGCAGAAATTTTCTCAGTTTGGGTATTTGTGTATGTATTACTCTTATCCATAAGGCTGTAACTTGAACTGTATTCATGTAGTACAGTGTCAGAGTCTAATTTGTTTAAGACAAAACAGTCATTTCCATAACAACACATAAGAGACCTGCCTATCAAAACTTTAGAGACACAAATGGACCACATGACAATGATTCCTCTTCAATGTGTAATGTGACTAAGTAAGTGTGGTAAAAGTCTGTGGTGATATTGTGTTCCCCAAGATATCATGCACCCTAATAAATTTATCTGGGGTCAAAGAACAGAACAGGCACTAGCCAGACATATATAGCAGCCAGAAAATGATGGCACTCATACCTTTAATCCTATCCTTCTGGAGGCAGAGATCCATCAGGACCTCTGTGAGTTCAAAGCCACACTGGAAACAGCCAGGCATGGTGACACACGCTTTTAATCCCAGGAAGTAATGGCAGAAAGCAGAAAGGTATTTAAGGCATGAGGACCAGGAACTGGAGCTGGTTAAGCTTTGAGGCTTTTGAGAACTTCAACTGAGAGGCATCCAGTCTGAGGAAAGAGGATCAGCTGAAGAAATGGCAAGGTGAGGTAGCTGTAGCTTGCTCTGCTTCTCTGATCTTCCAGCATTCACCTCAATACCTGGCTCCAGGTTTACTTTCATTAAGGAGACCTTTTAAGTTTCATGCTCCACAAGTCCATATGTTCACTAACTTCTTCTAACTCCCAGTGTACTCAGAGTGGCACTGGTCTCTCTTTCAGTTGCTCTGACCACTCAGAATGTGCCGCCTCCCCCTTACTATAATCTATTAGGTTCACATGGAATCAAGACATGTTCCAAACTTACAGAATATTTGCCAAACCTGAGACTTAGTGGCCTTTAGTTTTAGCACATTTGATACTTTCTTGAAATGCATTATTCATCATGTTATCTTGATAACATCTCCTATTGCTGAACAATACCTA
The DNA here is from genome assembly GCF_903995425.1 of Onychomys torridus. Taxonomy (NCBI): domain Eukaryota; kingdom Metazoa; phylum Chordata; class Mammalia; order Rodentia; family Cricetidae; genus Onychomys; species Onychomys torridus. Next base: position 71,974,150 of record NC_050457.1, on the reverse strand, counting down.
GTATGTAATTAGTTATCTCATGAGGTCACAAGGCTTGCTGAATTTTTCTTAAGTGTCAAGTTACCTAAAAGGTGTGTATTTGGTTCCAGGTGTGCTGTGAGCTCATGTTTACCACCTGCTCCTCCCCAAAGTGGAGGGACACAGGTCCTGGCTCTAACCCTGGTGTGTAATGACACCTCACCCTTTATCCATTCCTGGAATTCCCTCTGCAGAGTTTTCATCTGCTGTGTTCAATTTCTTCTTCTCTGATGCTGAAAGGATTCCTATGTGACAGTATTTTGAAATTCATGGCTTCTTCATTGATTTTACCTCAGTTTCTCAAAATGAGGACACAAAACTTAGTACTTCTAAAATACAAACATATCAAATAATCTTATTGGAATTTGGCAATCAAATACCCTACTATACACCATAACCCCTACCCTGGCAGCCTCTGAGAGTTTCACTTTCACCTCTTAATAGGAGAGGCAATCAATTTCTCTATGTCCCTTTAGACTCTAGAAGACAGTCAAAGTCCAAAGTCTCTTGACTTTGTAATTCAAACAATTGCTTATCCCACAATGCTTACAAGATTATGGCTCAACATGCCTTGGGACAATGGTCATTTGACATTCCAGAAGGAAGGAATCATTATCTGGCAAGGAAAGATAAGAATAAATGAGACAGAAATGCAGTGGGAAATCCCACATCTTGCTACATTATGTACATGGCATCTGAGGATCCTGATTGAAGTTATATGAACTCCAAGGAATTGTGTCAACTCAAACTTTCCATCTCTGTGCTCTGAAGAACAGATAGTCTTTGTCTAGACTTTGATAAGTTTCTGTCATGAGTATAGGATGGTTTTCCAATACAACTTAGCTATCATCTCCTTGTTACATTGTGAATCAGTTCTCTTTAACTCTGCTGCAAAGCTGCATGTTGACCTACATGTTGCACCTCAGTGTCTACAAAAGCAGTACAATGTGGACAGTGCCATCAAGTTCTGCTTCAGTCTTGGGATATGGCCACAGCCCATAGCAATGTTTCCTTTGTCTCTGGGTAATGGCACTAGAAAAAGGTTCCTAGAAGTGTAGTTTTGACATGAACATCTACAGTGGTCTCTCAACATTCAAATGAAATTTCACTTCCACAAGACAGAGGTTTCCATAGCTTGGGTCTTTGCTCAGAGCATATTTATTGTTGGCTCAATGTACCAGGATTGCCAATATTGACCTTAACCTCTCTGACAATTACAGCAGAGTTCATGTAGTCTATCAATTTATAGTCGCTGTGCTCTTAGAATGAGAATGGCACCTGTAGGCTCACACAGTGGAAGGCTTGGGCACCAGTTGGTAGGAACAGTTGGGTAAGATTAGAATGTGTGGCCTTGTCATCAGTGCTGTGTCATTGGGGGTGGGCTTTTTATATAGAAGATGGTGAGCCATTCCAGTTATCTTTATCTTCCTCCTATTGTGGATAAATATGTAAGGCCTCAGATATTGCTCAAGGACCATGCCTGCCCATCTGATACTATGCTGAGCCATGAATCATTAATATATTATCTCACTTAAAAAGACACTAGGTTCTGTGGTTTTCTAATGGAGAAGAGAAAGAACGTGTACTCATCTCACATCAGACTCTAATGACTGACACAGCAAAGATTCCATTGTAGTGCGTATATTCAAGAATTAGTGAGTTTATTCTAGTTGCCAACAGAAGAATGATCGAGGGATTAGAACAGAAACAGGGAAACTCATATACAGGTGCATCAGCAATACTAAAAATCTGACCTCAGATTAGCTGCGTGCCTACAACTCAGTGTAGGACTTTCAGGCAGCTCCACTGAAGATCGGTCGGTCCCCTCCTTTGCAATCCTTACTGTTTATATTGCCTCCAGCAGGTCCTTAATGTGAATCTTGTATATGTTCAGAAATCCCAGAGGCCTAGCACATGCTTCCTTCTTAGGAGATAATGATGCCCCCCCAGGATGGAATGATTCCCTTCAGAAGATATTGGTACTGGCCACATTGCATACACAATCCCAATAGAGAGAGCAATGAACATTTCTATTGAGCACTGCTTATACTGTTATGGTAAATGTCCAAAGTTTGGATATATACACATTTAGAAAGTATCTTCTTTCCTCAACAATCTACTACTAAATTTCCCCAACAGACACTGGCAGACGTTTATCTCCTGAGTCATTTGAGATCTCATCAATGCACTGTCATGCCATTGGAATGACTGAGTTTGAAGCCAGGTAAAGCAAGGTGACTTCATCAGAGATAGATGTCTGTGAGTGGTTAGAGATGTACTTATCTTTTTTACCATACCTTATCTTGGAACATGGATGTTACCTGAACATGACGGATAGGAATCTGGAGAGTCCCCATAGATCAATCTGGACACGAGGTGATACTTCAATGACTAACACCCAACTTGTCCTGATTCCCTTTGTGTTTGCTTAACCACTTCTCAGTCCTCTACCCTTCTTTCACATTTACAAGAACTATCGTGTTCATAAACCATCTATTAAGTTTGTGGACAAGTACATTTTCATATCAGCCTGTGCCTGTCCTTTGTCATCTTGTTTGCAGTCTTAATTCCTCTGTGCATTTTATAAATGGTTTGTCCTATTATTGAGAAATACACTGTTTAGTAGCCTCACTATAGTTTCTCATTTTCTGCAGTATCAGTCTTTTCTTGTGGAAATCCTGTTTTAATATTTGCATATATCACATTGTTATACATGAGGTTACAAATTGGGTCATAGCCCTAGAACATCATGTTAGTGTCTGATTTGTTTAAGGAGAAATTATTTCTTTAGCCATATGTTAGGGACCAGTCTATCAAAAATGTAGAGACCCAGTGGATCTTTAGTTTGTAATATAACTAAGGGGTGGTGGGAGAAATCCATGTGTTCTTTAACTTGTTCTAACTCCAGGGTACTCAGAGTGGCATTCCATGACTCTTTCAGTTGTCATGTTCCCTCAGAATATGCTGACTCTTCTCTGTACATGGATTTTCCTTTTCGGCCACCACCTCACAAAAACCAACATAGAAACATTATTAATTAGGATAGCTCAGCCTATAGCTGAGGCTTGTCTCTTACCTCTTATAACATTAATTAATCTATTTCTCTCCATCTACACGTTGCCTAGTGACTTGTAGTGTTTACCTCTCCTCCTGCATGTCTTGCCTCCTTGGAATCTTCCTGGGGACTCTGCCTTTCTTCTTCTCAGGACTCTCTGTCCAGAAGTCCAGGCTATTGGCCGTTCAGCTGTTAATAAACCAATCAGAAGGTGCCTTGGCAAAGACACATCTTCACAATGTACAAAAGATTATTCTACAATACTTCTCTTACACTAATCTCTCAATCTGAAATGGGCCCCAAACTGACAAACTTTTAAATGTTTATCCAGTCCAATACCTAATCACCTTTCTCTTTCAGCACATTTGATACTCTCAAGAAAGTCACTATCCATCATGTTATCTTGATAACAGGTAATACTGAACAGTTCCAGGGGTATAATTAGTTATCTCAGATACTTGTCCTCATGAGGTCCCATGGCTTTGATGAACCATTATTGAGTTTCCAGTTACCTTAAAGGAATCCAGTGCACAGCCTGGAATCTGTGCGGCTTTGTTGTCCCCCACATCCTGAGGTGATGGAGGCAGACATGACTGCCTCTGGGTGATGCAGGGAGTTCCTGAGCAGGAGGTACCATGTGGGAAGTAGAGGATTCACTCTGCACCTCTTTACCCTTCTGAAACCCTAATCATCCAGTGGCCTAAGCAGCCAGGGAGGCCAGACCCCACCTCACAGTGGCACTAAGGTGTAGGACCACTTTTTCTGTGCTGCATGGCCCCTTAGCTGTGTGGTTCTCAAAGTAGAAAAGCTATTCTGGGTCCCAGGTGTAGCTCTTTATAATAAGTCTCCAAGCCTGCTTCCTCTAACTGTGATTAGATATTCCCTCTGTCCTTGAAATTTCTTTGCTGTATGACTGTGATCTGCCTTGATTTCTATCTCAACACACCTGCCTACTCTTGTTTATATTTCTACTTTTCAAATACATAGAAACAACTGCTTTTGGAGTATTGATGTGGTGATATATTATATACCCCAATAAAACTTATCTGGGGATCAGTGGACAGGACCAGCCACTAGATTAGAAATTAAGGCCAGACAGTAGTGTCAAACACAGTCCATCCTATCACTTGGGAGGCAGAGGTCTGTCTGGATCTCTGTGAGTTCAAGGCCACAATGGATACAGAGCCAGACAGTGTTGGCACACAGCTTTAATCCCATACTTGAGATCTCACGCCTTTGTTGGGAAGCACACATCACACAATCCCAGGAAGTGATGTCTTGGAAAGGTATATAGGGTGTGAGGAAACAGGAACTCACTTTCTTGAGGCTGAGGATTTAGTAGAAGTAAGAACGTGCCTGGCTTATTCTGTTCCTCTGATCTTTCAGCTTTTGTCCCAATATCTGGCTCTTTTTTTTTTTTTTAATTAATAAGACCCTTAAAGATCTGTGTTACACGTTACTAATATTACTAATATATGAACATATGCTGTTAAAGGCAATATTTGGTGTCCCCACATCAGCCCCAAACATGTACATCTCTAAGAGTCCTCTAACTCTCCAGTCCTGAGTCAGTGCCCCTGACGCTGAGACAGGAAAAAGGAGATCAACAAACAGCCAAAGAAGACATTGTGTGATTAAAAACAGCTAACAGGCTGCCTAAGTCCAACCGACTTTACTATTGTTTATCTCCTGATATAAAAGGTGATTATATAAATGCAAATCACACACTGAGTCATTTATCTCAGCTTGGAGTATGTAGATCAGCCATAATACATGAGGCCTCAGGTTTACTCTGGAAGCAAGATTGTACAGGGTACAAACATTTAAAAGGGTGCTCACCATCAAAGCCACTGGAAAGCATTCTGCAGCTAAGATTTCTTTACAGTGACCTCAGAAATCAGTGCAGGTTGAAATGGCTGCTCACTAGGCAGCCAGGTGACCACATGGAGTTGAATCTTTGGTCACCTCTTGGACCCTATGAGCCTGCTGGAGGCAGTTACTAAACTCCAGGTGCAGGGCAGTCTGTGGTTAGAGCCACAGATCCAAAGTAACCTCTGAGACCACCACAGCATAGACTATGGGTGCTGCCGTGACAACTGGAACCTCACAAGTCAGCACCCCACACCCATTATGACTTCACACCACTGGACCCAGTGCCCCATCCCTGCATGTCCCCACTGTTTCAGTCCTGGGCTATGATCAGGGAACCTCACACCTCATTACAGAGATATTTGTACTTCATGTTTATTGCTTGTAAATTCTCAATTGTAAAGAGCATTAATCAATGTACATGTCCATGAACATATTAATAGAAGATAAGTTGGTAAAGGATTTATCATTTTGGAGGACGGGATGGGAGGGTGGGGGAGGAGGGATAAGAGGGCGATCTGTGCTTTTTGAAATGAATAAAAATATTTAATAAAAAAGCATAAATAGGTAAATGTAAATATGTTTATAATACACACAGAGACAGGCCATTATTGAACTATAAACGTATAATCACAAAATTTACAGAAAAATGAATGGACATGTAATGTATGCAAGTTGAGATCACCCAGTCATATGAAGAAATACACTGCTTGTTCTCTTTCATATGGTTAGTACAGACAGTAATATATGTATATATGTGAAGAAATGGGTATGTGTATATACTATATAGAGTAGAAAAGAGAAAAAAGGTTAAATATCAGGGGATGAGGAAGATTTAAAGCAGGTAATGACCACGGGTCATGAGAGAGGACATATGATAACTGATTTTCAGGTGCCAACTCTGTCGTGGATTTTAGTTTTCAGGGTGTATAACTGCATGAAATATATTCAGTGCAGATACTGTCAAATCCAATGTGAATGCCTCAGAGTTTGCTCTGAGTGTCCATTCTAACTGCACAGAAGTTCATGATCTCTGTAGTGTAACAGGCTTTCTCGAGCCATCAACCGGCTCCCATATCATAACATGGAGACTTATTAGTTATGAATGCTCAGCCTTAGCTCAGGCTTGTTTCTGGCTAGCTCATATAACTTAACTTGTTTTTCTTCATGTACATTTTGCCTCGTAGCTCTTTACCCACTTTTCTGTATATCTTGCTTTTCCGAGGTCTCCATGGCTCTGGAAGCTGCCTGGCTTCTGGTCCTGGGGTGTTCCCCTCTGCTTTGTTCTCTTCTCCTTTTCCTCCATCTTAGATTTCTGTTCCTATTTATACTCTCTGCCTGTGAGTCTCACCTATCCCTCTCCTACCTAGGAATTGGCCATTTGGCTTTTTATTAGACCAATCAAGTGCCTTAGGCAGGCAGGTGAAACAAATGCAACACATCTTTACATGGTTAACAAAGGAAGCAGAAACAAGTAACACACCTTTACACAGTTAAAGCAATAGTCCACACCATAACCAGATGTAACACATCTTTGCCTACTCAAAATAACATTCCACAACACTGTAGTTTTCAGGTATTGTTAATTTTCACATATGAAATTTTTTACTTTCAAAATAATAGGATTTAAAATTAAAGAGAGAAATGAGAAATACTAGCTGAGATTATGAGTCCCTGCCAAACTATTTAATTCTGAGAGTATGCTTTGACTACAGTATTTACTCCTGAGGATGGTGTCTCTGCTTTACTATTAGCTACTGAGTGTACATGTTTCTGCTGTACTATTTACTTCTGGCTGTGTCTGTCTCTGCTGTACTATCTACTCCTAAGTGTGTGAGCCTTTGCAATATTATTAACTCCTGTGCTTGTCTCTGCTAAACTATTTACTCCTGAGATTATGTCTTTGTTATATTTCTTACATGAGCCTTCTTCCCTAGAGAAGCTTTCCCCACAGACTGTAGCTCTAAGAAATCATTCTCTTGTAGAACAAATGTATATCCATTAAGGTCATTTCCATTCATAAGGAAATATCCCTCTGTGTTCTGAGGAAATTAATAACTAGGTCTACAGAGACGTCAAGCAGGAAGAAAACATTGATTCACATACACATAACAAACCTGACTTTTGTTCAAGGTGTATTGCTGACTACACCTTACACAATTTTAAAAGACAGAACCTTCCCACACAGCAGCCTTTCTTTGTTATTATCGATGATGGAAGCATAGACTCTCTTTGTCATGTAATCTAGAGGGTTATTCATTTGTTTTCTCTAATGCGCATATGGCATTTAATGTAGCAGGAATCTTAAATGGTCTTATTAATAAAATCAAACCTGGGGCCAGGTATTGGGGTGAATGCTGGAAGATCAGAGAAGCAGAACAAGCCACAGCTACCTCACCTCGCCAATTCCTCAGCTGATCCTGTTTCCTCAGGCTGGAAGCCTCTGAGTCCTTATCCAAATGAATCTCAGCTGAATTGCTGCTAAACGCCTAAAAGCTTAACCAGCCAAATGCTGCTAGTTTCTGGTCTTCACACCTTATATTTCTTTGCCTTTCTGCAGTCACTCCCTGGGATTAAAGGCTCACTTTCTGGGATTAAAGGCGTGAGTCACCATGCCTGGCTGTTTCCAAAGTGACCTTGAATTCACAGAGATCCACCTGGCTCTGCTGGGATTAAAGTGTGCTACCACTGCCTAACCTCTATGTTTAATATTGTGGCCGTCCTCTTCTCTGACACCAGATATCAGCGTGCACAATATTTCGAGGAATACAATACCACTGCAGGGATAAATAGGAGAATGTGGGATCATGACTCTCTGAAATAAAGATGAGAACTAGAGTTCATTTAGTTATTATCCACTTACTAGAATAACAGCATTAAATTTTCCCTAGGGCTTACCCCCTAGCCAGGCAAAAATATATCACCAAATTAATATCACATTGGTTACTGTTTGTGGAATAAGCATTAAATCCAATCAGAAAATAATTGGTTCTTCTCACAACTTTCCTGCCATTATTGCTCTACAGGCACTGTAGTTTTTTATCTAAGGCACAGCATGTGCACCTGAGATTATCTCTGCCTCAGCTGATGACTTTATTTCTTCAGCTGTAGCTGCTGCCTTGCTGCTGAGGCCTTAGACTGGAAGAGATTTCGTGTAGTTTTAACTAAGTCATTATGCTTTTATTTTACCAATAAGGATTCAGGAGCCAAATACTTGTGAACACCTACTAGCTCAGAGAGACAGAGATTCTTACACACCAAGGGGAGATATTACAGGAGCTTCGATGACTCCACTGGGAAAATAAACAATAACTATGCCACAGCCTAGATCTCAGACTCCAGGCACCCAATGGACATGCATGGTAAAGTTTTTATGGAACATTTATAGTTACAGAAGAAAGAGACTCATGAATCAAGGCAAGTTTCAAACACATTGCTTGAACAAACTGTTGGAGGTTACAGCCAAGAGAAGTCTCTACTGTTCTCTGATGACGTTCTTAGCATTTTTGCTATTGGAAGTTAGGTGTTCATGTTAACATTCAAAATAATTAATATTCTTTATTATGGAATCCTTTGAGTTGAATAAGATGAGAATTGTTAGTAAATATTTTACCACACTTCACATACTCATGGAGTTTGTAGTCAGAATGAACCATTTGATGTATTTTAAGAGTCGAAGAAGTAAACTTTTTAGGACATTGGTAGGATTTCTCTCTCATATGAACTATATCATGTGTTGAGAAAGGATATAAAGATTAACAAAGTTTTTGTCACATTCCCCACACTTTTAGGGATTGTCTTCAGAATGAATTTCCTTTTCTTTTTTATGTTGTCTAAGGGATAATGATGAAAAAAAAAACATCTTTCACACTCTTCACACTTTTAGGGTTTCTCTTCAGTATGAACTCTCTCATGTTTCTTAAGGCCTGAGAGATACTAAAAGGCTTTGTGATATTCTTCACACTTGAAGTGTTTCTCCCCAGTATGAACCCTCTTGTGTCTCCTAAGGCTTGAGACATAATAAAAGGCTTTGTGACATTCTTCACACTTGAAGGGTTTCTCTCCAGTATGAACCGTCTTGTGTCTCCTAAAGCCTGAGTGATAACGAAAGGCTTTACCACATTCTTCACACTTGTAGGGTTTCTCTCCAGTATGAAGTGTTTGATGTTCCTGAAGATTCCTAGAACAGGAATATCGTTTGCCACACTGCAAACACGTATAAGGATTTACTTCAGAATGGATAATTTGATGTCCTCTAAGTGATGAATATGAGTTAAAACGTCTGCCACACTCTTCACACTTGTAAGGGTTGACTTCATAGTGAATAATTTGATGTCGTCTAAGGGATGAAGCTGAGCAAACACATTTGCCACACTTTTCACACTTGTATGGTTTCTCTCCTGTATGAAATACCTTGTGGTCCTTAAGTCCTGAGTGATAAAGAAAGGTTTTGTGACATTCATTACACTTGTATGATCTCTTTCCATTATGAATTCTACGATGTCTCTGAAGGGATGCATAATGGGAAAACCTTTTGCCACACTCTTTACACTTGCATGGATTCTCTTCAGAATGAATTCTTTGATGATGCTTCAGGAATGAAGGATAACAAAAAGCTTTGCCACATTCTTCACACTTGTAGGGTTTCTCTCCAGAATGAATTCTTTGATGATGCTTCAGGAATGAAGGATCACAAAAAGCTTTGCCACATTCTTCACACTTGTAGGGTTTCTCTCCAGAATGAATTCTTTGATGTTGCTTCAGCATTGAAGGATAATAAAATAATCTGCCACATTCTCCACACTTGTAGGATTTCTCATCAGTATGATTTTTCTGGTGTATAAAAAGTGATGAGCGAGTATTGAAGGTTTTATGACATTCTCTACACATATAAGACTTTTCGCCAGTATGAAGTCTCTTATGTATGGAAAGTGCTTTATGAGAACTTAGGCCCTTTCCACATTCTTCACACTTGTAGGGTTTCTCCCTTGTATGAATTCTCTGGCTTTGCATAATTAGTGAGTTACAGTCAATGGCCTTGTTGTAAATGGTATAATCATTGGGTTCTGTTCCTGTTGAGCAAAAGTTGAGATAAGAACAAAGGCTAGGAAATATTCCTCATACTGACAATGCTTATCTTTTTAAAAGGAAACATTTACTCATACATATTGAAGCATTTCAAAACCTATAGACACTAAGAATAAATGGGAAAATATTGTAGGTAGAAATAATCTATACTTTTCCTAGAATAAGGGCATGACCAAAAAGAACCTAGGCATAATAGCATATTATTCAAAGTTTAATAGCTAAGGAAGTTGTAAGGGCATTTTACTAAGAGAAATAAACCCATCAAACAATAGAGATGTTATATGGCCAGACAACCCTAAAATTATAAAGTAACCAAGCCGCGAAAAAGAGAAAGTTAATTGTGACTGTGTGAATTAGAGCCTTCGTTTAAATATAACATTTTTATCCTCCACAGAAATCCACAAAGATATCTCCACAATAGACTACTGGCAATGGTCGAGTGGAAGCCTGAACTGACCTACTCTGGTGGTAGGATGGCCAAACACCCTAACTGTCATGCTAGAAATCTCATCCAATGGCTGAGGGAAGTGGATGCAGAGATCCTCGGCCAGGCCCCAGGTGGAGCTCCAGGAGTCCAATTGGCGAGAAAGAGGAGGAATTGTATAAGCGAGAATTGTTGAGACCAGGATTGGGCAAAGCACAGGGACAAATAGCCAAACGAATGGAAACACATGAACTATGAACCAATAGTTGAGGAGCCCCCACCTGGATCAGGCCCTCTGGATAAGTGAGTCAGTTGTATAGCTTGAACTGTTTGGGAGGCACCAGTGGGACCGGGACCTGTCCTTAGTGTATGAGCTGGCTGTTTGGAACCTGGGGCTAATGTGGGGACACTTTGCTCAGCCTGGGAGGAGGGGACGGGACCTGCCTGGACTGAATCTACCAGGTTGAGCTGAATCCCCAGGGGAGTCTTCTCCCTGGAGGAGATGGGAATGGAGGGTGGACTGGAAGGAAGGGGGTGGGGGAAGGGAGGAGGACAGGGGAATCCATGGCTGATATGTGAATTTAAATTAAATTATAAAATAAAATAAAAAAGAACCCAGAAAAAAAGAAAAAAAAGATGTCTGAATAACAAGGTTTTCTAGATAGAAAAACATGTCTGTTCCTGACAGCACCAATTTACTTCAAAGAAGATGATGGACATTGAGGAAACTCCATATGGAGTTTACTTTCTTTATGGAAAAAGCTAGCCATTTGGACAAATGAATTGCCCTTGCCTCAATTGCTGACAGTATACTGTCCAAACTGGACCAGCAGGACATAAAGAAAGCGACTGCCAACCTTTGCCAAGACAAGGTAGCACAGTCCTTCAAAACTCCCTGTTTCTCAACTGTCTGTCAGATATTCTAGGCCTGTAGGCCAAAAATAAATGCCCCAACATTACAGAAAATCTTTGAGTGACTGTCCAGGCAGCCAGATGTCCCTGTCATTAGGAAACATTTCACCCTTCTAGAGTCTTTGATCAAGTTAAAAACTAAATGATTAGACTTAAAAATTTCCTTAGTTATGATGAAAGGTAAATTAGATATAAAACTTTTTTGACTCACAAAGATAAGGCAGATTGTTGTGGATATCGCTCTGTGTAAATAAAGTTCTGATTGGCCAGTGGCCAGGCCGGAAGTATAGGCGGGACAAGAGAGTAGAGAATTCTGGGAAGTAGAAGACTGGAGGGAGACACTGCCAGCCTCCGCCATAAAAAGCAACATGTAAAGACACCGGTAAGCCACAATCCATGTGGCAAAGTATAGACTAACAGAAATGGGTAAATTTAAGAGAGAAGAAGTAGATAACAAGCAGCCTGCCACAGCCATACAGTTTGTAAACAATGTAAGTTTCTGTGTGCTTTCTTGGTTGGGTCTGAGTGACTATGGGACTGGCGGGTAAGAGAGATTTGTCCTGACTGGGCCAGGTAGGAAAAATCTAATTACAGCAGATAATAAAATATTTTCTCTAAATTTGCCAGATACAAATGGACTGGATATTGTAACTGTAATGCTTACTTGACAACCGTTAGTGTTAAAGGTACCACCACATGGCAGAGTATAAATAAGACATATGAGTTCATTTCAAATGTAAGAGCTAGGTAATAATAAGCCTAAGCAATCAGCTGAGCATTTATAATTAATACTAAGTCCCTGAGTTGTTATTGGGATGGCTGGTGGACAAAGCTGATCATGATCCTGACAAAAAAACCACCTACACTCCTAAGCCATGCTCCCATTACAAATCTGGGGGTAAATGAAAATATACAGTTGGAGGAAGTCTGAGAATCAACAGAGGACCTGGAGAAGAAGGGACCACAAGATCTCTTCATCCCGTTGGACTCATGGTAATGTTAGCCATGATGCTTGCTATAGAGCTAGTGACAGTGGCTATCCTGACTGGATCTGAAACAAAACTAGATAGCTCTGATGTATCTGGGAACATCAGATTTATACATAAACATTTCTAATTTCTCTAACAAGTTGTGACGGGAAACATGTCCAAATAACAGTTAGACCTAATATACCAAAAATATATTAACTTGAAAAAATGACAAAGAAACTTCGAAAAAGCATGCAGCCTTACAACACAGTGATAGGCCTACATCTACTAGCGGGCATGAAAGAGAGGCACACAATCACTGTACCCAGAACTAGTTTCATGGGCATCCCTGAATCAACAGTGCAAGGCCCTATAGCTCATCCTGTCCTCGTCTTCCTAGGTCTGATGGTCAGGCCCTGCTGTACCTACTGGTGGTTAAAAAAACAAAAACAAAAACAAAAACAAAACAGCTTCTAATGGCCTAATACATCCCCTTCTACACTATTAATGCTTTGACTCTTCCCTAAGATCAGTGAGGAATAAAATGTCCGAAGGGACTCAGATTGTCAGAGTTTTATTAAACTGCTCCCCATCTCCAAATTGTTACAATCAACAGAACTGTTGAACCTTCTGCCCCTCCTGCCTCTCTGTAATGGAATTGTTGGTTTGGCTTAATAAACCCAATCACGCTCACTTTGGTACTGAGATCTTTCTGGCAAATCTACTCTTAACCCCTGCTAATAAATAACTCTCAGTCTGACCAGCACTGAGTTCTCTTTCTCTGAGTCTTATACTACAAAAAAGAATCAACAAAAAGAAAAACCTTGGAAGTCACTTTAAATAGAAGCACAGCGATTGAGTAGTAGTTGTGGAATTTCCAAGCTTCAGAGAGTAGAGCTGGGAGCCCACTGCCTATGTAAGGATGCTTTACACAGCCTTGGTCCAGGAGGAGGGGCGTGAACCTGCCTGAACAGAGTGTACCAGGCTCTGCTGATTCCCCACAGGAGGCCTTGGCTTGGAGGAGGTGGGAACGGGAGTTGGTATGGGGGAGAAGGCTGGAGAATGGGTGGAGGGAGGTGAGGGGAATTTGTGGTTGGCATGTAAAATGAATAGGAAATTTTTAATAAAGAAGAAAAGAAATAAAAAACAGACTTAAACCATCATAAACTTCTCAGAGATGAGCTCTGAAAACAAAGACATGAAGGAGGGACCTAAAGAATGATTCCCACAGTATCGTGTCCCAGGGTATTGGGAAAGCCTGCCTTTCTGTGGGAAATTTGGACCTCAACTCCTCCCCCAAACCCCTCATTCCTACACACCTCGCTGCATGCTGCCTGCTGCTTGTCTCTTCACATCTGAAGATTCTGCTCTTTGCTCCAAAAATGTCACCAGGTGTGGCTTAGACCCAGCAAGACCTGTTTATAGAAAAAGAAGGAACAAGATTGTTTATGTGTTCTTTTACTTGGAATTGACATGTGCCTTCCAGTTCATGCTTATAAGGAAAGAGATGATGAAATAAATGATTGCAGACAGTCAGTTCCTTGAATGTTTTCTGACAGGATCATTACACTACATGAAGAAATTCTGAGTTTCATTTAAAAGAAAAAAATCATTAAAACTGAATAGTGAAACACTTTGATTAACAAGTGTACTTGAGGTCTCATGCCATTGAATTTCTACGAGTCCCACTAGAGTGAAGGAAACATATACAACACAGAAATGTTAAACACAAAAAGAGAAAAACAGTGAAATGATATATTTTTTTAATTTTAAATTTTATATACACATTTGTGTTTTACCTGCAGTTTTTGTTTGTATGTGGATAAAGTGTTAATCAAGTGAATCTTTATTAATAAAAAAATTGAAGTAAGATATTGGGAGAAAAACCTGAAAGATCAGAGACCCAGGGGAGCAGACATAGTGACTTCCTACATACTCGGTTCCTTGATGCAAAAGGGCTCAGATCCAGTCTCAGTCCCAACTTATCACTTCTGGTCCATCTTTATACAAGCCTCTGAGCCTCTAAGACCAGCTAGTGGCTAGCACCACCCTCTGATTCCAAGCAGGCTTTATTTGTCAAAACACAATCAAAATAGAACACATGAGGATGTGAGATTTGGGGATTACAGTTAGTTGTAAGCTGCCAAATGCATGCTGGAAATTGAACCCGAATCCTCTAGAAGAGCAATCAGTGCTCTTAACAACTGAGCCATCTCACCAGTCCTGAAATGATTTTTAATACAGCAATCTCCCTTATTTTCTGAAAACAAAGGATATGAAACTGGCTGTTGAAATGCTCCCATGAGACACCATACAAAGTGAGGAAGCTACATGTTGATGGTGAAATAAGAATTCACTATGGATGATCCTCACCAAGGAACACAAGGTTGCTGTAATTCTCCAACATCACATCCCTATACAAATTCCACTGAGCAGGATCCAGGCATTCCCTCTCTTCTGCAGAGAACTCAATGGCCACATCCCAGAAGGACAGCATTTCCTGCAATAAAGATCAGTGAATGAAAGCACACTTTAATGTAATTAAAACCATGAATAATATAAATACCAAGATGCATTGAGCTGGAGAGTTCTCCTGTCAACTTGACACTAGAAGAAAGAAACAATTCAGAAAATGCCTTCCTAAGACTGTCCTGTAGTCAAGCCTAGACCCCAGTCTAAGGCTGGCAGGCCTTTTATGAGGTGGTTCTATCAGGGCGGGGGAGCGGGGTCATCCAGAATGTAGACATCTGGAGGCCAGAGTGTGGGTAAATGAATTCCAAGCTTATCTCACAAGGGGTTATTTTGCAAGCATTCTTCTTAAGCAATTATCTTCAAGCACAACCAGGCGATTATCCTGCAAGCTTCCTGTTAGCACAGCTTGGTGGGCTAACTTTCTGGTATAGGTCGTGGGGGCAGAGTGCAGTATTTTCTACTGAATCTACAATTAGCAGAGCTAATGGGGGGGGGGGCTCGTTTAACTTACAATGGCCTTTCAGGTTTCGCCTCAAAATTTTCCTCTCTTGCTTATTTAACCGGCAGAGAAAATGACCGCGATCAAAACCTCAAGACCGTTACACTAGGCGGCTACAGAGTTCAGGACGGACCAGACCCCGTTTGCTCTACAGACACTGAGAAATCTGACAGCGTCCATGTGAGATGGCTCAGCTAGAGAAGCATGCTTCCCCACCAGAGCTGCTCACTGAGCTCCCAGCTCCACCTCAGGAGCAGGCAGTCAGCTGACCATCATTAGTTTGCAATCCTGGACTTCACTATCAACTACTCCGCGATACCGGGAAGCTCTCCTGTCCCAGAAGACCAAGCCGGATTTGGACCTGGACCGCAGGGGACATCCTAAGGAAACCATCACTCAAGCACAGTCCCTATCGCCCCCTCCCCAGCCCTAACCTGCAACCTCACGTGACCCAGCCAGTTCAGCACAGCACCTCCAAGGCAGTTTCTTCCGCCCTCCTACCCAGCCCAGGTCCGCTCCCTCCAGGAGGGACCCCCGCTCGCTGCACAGTGCCTCAGGCTCCGCTGCACCCTGGACCAACCTCCATGTCAGAGACGCAGCAGGAATGCACAGCAGGGCAGAACTCTAGCCGAACTTTGAGGAAGACGCACGTGTGTCGACTAAAAGCCTGGTTGGTATTTCCTGGATGGCTCCTCGTGATGTCACAGTGCCACATACTACATTTCCCAGAAGTCTAGGCGAAAGAATTCCCGGAACCCAGGCCTAGAGTTTCTCCCCTAGTGGATTTGAGTCTGGTTGCCTGCAGTGAAGTATGGGAGGAAGAAGCAGAGAGAGCAGGACAGGCCCTGGGGAGTCAGGCTGGTGTTCACCTCCAGATCCACAGCATGAGATGTATGAGTGTGACTGGAGCCTTTGACAGAAATATTAGCCTTGTAGGCTTTCTGGTCCATATGTTGTGATTTTAATGTTACCTGAGCATTGCTTGTATCATCCCACTCCCATGCCCTTGTGTTTGTTCCACAAATGTCACTTAACGGTAGTGACCCTCCATTCAAAACGGCCAATGTACTGATTAAATGACGTAGTGCTTAAAACACATCATCAAATAGCAACTCCTAGACCTCTATCGCAGCTCTTTACCCAATAAATGTGGCATGCAGCAATCATTAATTCTTTTGGTTTGAACTTACCACATTTTGAAATACTATGACTCAGAGAACGGAATTGGAACCATGAAAAAAGCATAGGAGACCAAATGTAATGTCCCTTTTGGGAAACATGGATTATATAATGAGAATTTAGTTTCAAAGTAAATATCACTTGCTGGGTCCATTAGATGTCTAGGTGTATTTGTGAATTTTAATTGTCTGTATAATGTTTCTGAGTTTCTTGAAGCAGCAAATGGAGTGTCTCCAGTCAAGGGTTGGGACACCCACTGACATAGGTCTGACTGACTTCTATTAAAATAGATCCTGCAGAGAAGAAAGAGAACAATGGAATGCAGTTTTTAAGAGAATAGACAGGGCAAACAGACACACCTCTGAACTCAAAATATGTAACTGATATGTTAATGCATGTGATAATGACAATGGGGGACACTATCACATGCACCAATATAACTAAATATGACAATGTAGTGAAAATCTGGGGTTGGGGATTTAGCTCAGTGGTAGAGTGCTTGCCTAGCAAGTGTAAGGCCCTGGGTTCAGTCCTCAGCTCCAGAAAAAAAAAAAAAGAAAGAAAGAAAGAAAAGAAAAAAAAAGAAAAGAAAAAGGAAAAGGAAAATCTGTGCTGCTCAGATCTATTCCTTGCACATGTTTGACCCCTGTTCAAATCTTTTGCAATGTCTCTCCATGACCTCTGACATACTCATATAGATCGATGGACAGGAACTGAATGTCCTCACCCAGCACACCTCCCCTCCAGAGTGTCCCAGATATGACATGTCTCACACAGCAAGGTTCATGCATGAGTTGTAAACACAAGGAACTCCTCCCTCACACTGACATTAGAACACAAGGAAAGAAGCCTGGGAGGAAAGGGACAGGACTGCTCAACAAGGAGAACTGGACTGGACCTGTGGAAGAGCAGGAACCAACATGAGCAGTCTGCTTCACTGGCTGGACATGGCAGTGCCCATGTGAAGGACAGGGAGGAAGTGGTTTTGTTCTGGCTGACTGTAAGAAGCATCTGCACACACTGGAACCTCTGGTGTAAGGACAGGGGAAGGCATCCCAGCTGCAGCTGCAGAAAAAGACCCAGGGATGTAACCACAGCAGCCACATCAGTCAAGAGCTGCAGAATGGAAATGAAGAAATAATGGAGTCTCAGATTAGATATGAAAAGAGCAAACTGGAAGAAATCAGTGAAACCAGAAGAAATCAGCATCAGGTCATCACAGTAACTAATACATTAATATCCAAGAAAATAAGTATTTGCTTCATATTGGGAGAAATATTTAAGCAATGCAAAGAGGAATTCTTCTTCACCAAAATATATGTCTCTAACAAAATCATGATAGGGGAAAAAGTTTTAATTACTCATGGAATGGGCCTCAGATGTTAAGTACATGTCATTTTTATGTCAATAAAGTGTTATTACATGGATTTGTATCATAGTGCTCATTGTCAGAAACATGATTTGAACCATAGAAAGTATTTCTCATGTCTATAAAGTATGTTCAAGCGTTTTCTGTCACTGACTGGGTAGCCTTGGCTGCCCATGAATTTCCTATGAAGCAGGGGAGGACCAGAGGTCCCGTCTCCCGTTCACAAATGCAGAGATGACAGGGATGTGCAATAGAGTAGACTGAAGTTTCTTTTCTATCACAGGTCTGTTTACTTTAAATCACATGAATACACACAGGTCTGTGAGTTCTTCCTTACCCTGCTGACCTGACAACAAAGCCTGGCACTGGAACCCAAGGCCATGAGAGTTTTTCATCTGTTCCTAGACACCCTGTTCCTGGACTAGCTCAACAAGCTCAAGGTCAGATCAGAATATGTTGACACAACCATTTCAGAACAAGCAAGACATCAGCACTGTTTTGTAATTACTCATCCCTACATTAGGGATGGCGGACCTTTCAAAGAGTCAAGAAAACCCAGCACTCAAGGTAACACTGGGTTCAGCTTCCCTAGTCCCCATTCTGCTTTGCACTGGGTCTTTCCTACCATATGTCTGCAAATGTGTGTTCTCTCACCCTAGTCAAAGCTTTTCTATAGCAGCTGATTCTGACAGATCTGTCCCTATTTCAGAATTTCCTATCAGTGAACTGTTGGGTCTTGGGTTTTCCTTCCTGAATTTTTTACAGGCAGAAGAAATGAACACAATCAAGACCTCAAGATCATTACACTAGGCCGGCTACAGAGTACAGGAGGGGTCAGAATCTCTGGTTACTCTAAAGATACTGAGAAATCTGACAGCGTCCATGTGAGATGGCTCAGCTAGAGAAGCATGCTTCCCCACCAGAGCTGCTCACTGAGCTCCCAGCTCTGCCTCAGGAGCAGGCAGTCAGCTGACCATCATTAGTTTGCAATCCTGGACTTTGTTATATCATCTACTCTGAGCTACCAGGCAGCTCTCCTGTCCCAGAAGCCCAAGCCAGACTTGAGGTGCATGCGGTGTCCTAAAGCATAACTCAGGACACAGTCCCTATTGCTCTCACCCCAGCCCTGACCTGCAACCTCATGTGACCCAGCCAGTTGAGCACAGCACCTCCAAGGCAGCTTCTTCCACCCTCTCACATAGCCCAGGTCCATACCACACACAGTGCCTCAGGCTGTGCTACACCATGGACCAACCTCCATGTGAGAGATGGAACAGGAATGTAGAGCAGGGCAGGACTCTTGCCAAACTTGGGGGAAGACCCACATGTGCCAACCAAAAGCTGGAAGGCAATTTCTTGTGTGTTTTTCTGTGATGTCACAGCGATATGAGCTACATTTTCCAGAAGTGTGGGCAAGGAATTCCTGGACTCCTTGTGTGATGATGTTTACTCTTCGTGGATTTGTGTCTGGCTGCCTGCAGTAGAGTATGGGAGGAACAAACATAGTTAGGTGGACAGCTATTAGGCCTGAGGAAAACCAATTGCATGAATGTCTGATTAAAGCAAGCTTCATTTTACAGGTGCACCAGGAACTGGCCGGTTGGCTTTCTCTTCCAAAGTCGGTATTTCAGAGAGCACTCCCTCATTGTCCTTTGAGGTCCCTTCATGGGGAAGGGTTAGGGTTATAGAAAACAGATGTCGAGATAATTGGCAGTTAGAAAGGATGAGATTTAAAAAAGACTGAAGTTCAATAATACATCATGTGGGAGGGGAATTGTAGTGGATAGCCATCCCAGCATTGGCCTGGAAGTTCCCACCCCCATTGAGGCTTCGGAAATGGTCCAAGGTATCTGGAAAAACATGTCCATAAGGCAAAAGTGCAAGCATTTCACAGGTTATGTTTGTAAGGCAAACGATGAGCAAACATCATGGGGCCACAAGTTTAGCATAGGTTGAAACATGTTTTAGAGGGTCATTAGGCTCAGGAAACAGAAACTTACTCTTGTAAGGCATGGAGACTTACTAACAATGTATAAAAATGTGGTTTCTTAATAACTGTCTGGCTACTGTTTTTATTTCAAAGAGCTATGGGGAGTCAGTCTGGTATGTACCTCCAGATCCACAATATGAGATGTGTGACTGTGAGTCAAGACTTTTAGGGTTATAGGTCATTTTTGATCCATATGCTCTGAATTAAAAAGTAAGCTTAACGCTTTTAAAAAGTCATGTTGACTAAATTGTATTTTAAAATGGTAAAGCAATACTGTGTGGGATAATCTTTTTGTCCACTGAAGATCTGTCTTTGCCAAGGCACCTTCTGATTGGTTTAATACCACTAAATGGCCAATATAAATAAATAAAACATACATGGTAGAGCAGTTGAGTATACTTTAGGCTTTCCCGTAATATGCAGTCCTACATATAAATAATCCATGACTCTCTGGGTGGGAAAAGAGTCATTCTGGGATGCTTCATGCCAGGGATGCATAGATGGCTCAACATACGAAAATCTGTCAATGTATAAACATATAAACACCATATAAACAAACTGAAAGTAAACAACCACATGATTAGATGCTGAAAAAGCCTTCAATAAAATCCAACATCCCTTCAGGATAAAGGTCTTGGAAAGATCAGGAATGCAAAGAACATACCTAACCATAATAAAGGCAATTTATAGCAAGCCAGCAGCCAACATCAAATTAAATGGAGAGAAACTCAAAGCAATTACACTAAAATCAGGAACAAGACAAGGCTGTTCACTCTCCCCATATCTATTCAATATAGTGCTGGAAGTTCTAGCTAGAGCAATAAGACAACAAAAGGAGATCAAGGGGATACAATTTGGAAAGGAAGAAGTCATACTTTTGCTATTTGCAGATGATATGATGCATGGATCATCTTAGGAAGGGGAAATAGAGATCATGAATAAACAGCATGGGGTGCAATAGAGGGTAGGGGATGGGGGATGAGAACATGAGGGAACAGGATGGTCGAGCTGGAACAAGAATGGAGTGGAAAATCAATGAAAAAGATACTATGATAGAGGAAGACATCATGGGGATAGGGAGAAACCAGGTGCTAGGGAAATATTTCATGGAATCCACAAGGATGACCCCAGCTTAGACTATTAGCAATAGTGGAGATGCTGTCTGAACTGGCTTACCCTAGTAATCAGATCGGTGAATACTCTGTCATCATAGAGCCTTCATCCAGTAACTGATGGAAGCAGATGCAGAGATCCACAGCCAAGCAGCAGCAGGTCCAGCTCCAGGAGTCCAGGTGAAGAGAGAGAAGAGGGATTCTATGAGCAAGGGGTATCAAGATCATGATAGGGAAACCTACAGAGACAACCAAACCAAACTAGTGGAAACTCATGAAATTTAGACCAACCCCTGTGAAGCCTGAATGGAAGTGGACTAGGCCCTCTTCATAAGAGAGACAGTTGTATAGTTTGATCTGCTTAAGGGGCCCCCTGGCAGTAGGATCAGGTTCCATCCCTGGTGCATGAGCTGGCTTTTTGGATAGCACTACCTATGGAGGGACACCTCACACAGCCTTGACACAGGGGGAGGGTCTTGGACCTTTTCCAACTGAATATACTAGGCTTTGCTGACTCCCCATGGGAGGCTTTACCTTGTCAGAGGAGGGGATGGGGGTTGGGTTGGGGAGGAAGGCTGGGGGGTGAAATGAGGGAAGAGAGGGGGATCTATGGTTGGTAAGTAAGATGAATAAAAAATTTATCATTGAAAAAATAATCCATGTTCCTCTGAACTCACACTCAGCATGATCCAGACATGGATCCAACTCCACAGCTTGTTAAACAGTTTTCCTATGAACATTGGAATCCCTATAGTATAGGAGGTTCTGTGGAGATGTTGTGTTCAATATATTGTGCACTCCAATAAACTTATCTTGTGTCAGAGAACACAACAGCCACTGGATTAGACATAGAGGCCAGAAAATGGTGGCACACATGCCTTTAATGTTATCACTTGAGAGGCAGAGATCCATGTGGATCTCTGTAAGTTCAAAGCCACACTGGAAACAGACATGGCGACATGTCTTTAATCCCAGGAAGTGATGGCAGGAAGCAGAAAGGTACATAAGGTGTGATGACCAGGAACTAGGGACTGTTAAGCTTTTAGGCTTTTAGCAGCAGTTCAGCTGAGATCCATTTGGATGAGGACTCAGAGGCTTCCAGTCTGAGGAAACAGGATCAGCTGAGGAATTGGTGAGGTGAGGTTAGCTGTGGCTGGTTCTGGTTCTCTGATCTTTCAGTGTTCACCCCAATACCTGGCTCCTGAGTTTGTTTTTATTGATAAGATCTTTTAAGATTCATGCTACAAGGTTCCTCAGGGATACAGATGGTATAATCACTGAAAAAAGTTAAAGTTCAACTCTCTGACATTCACTTATAGAGAACTCCATAATCCATCTCAGGCTTTGTCACCTGTCCTTAGTCCCTAGAAACTTTCAGTTGTTAATCTATGTAAAAAACCAAAAACAAACAAACAAACAAAAACCCTTAGTTTTTAGAGGGCACTACTGTCAGAGCTCACAGAGGTTTCCTAGTGAGATCTGAGCTTGCTTTACCTTGCAGGGCTGCATGGTTACCAGGTGTTTGCAGGAGTCTGCACTTGGCTGTGCTAGGGGGAGGTCTTTTGCTCCACCCCTTGGCATTCCTTTAAAAATCCCTTTAGGAGAGACAGAAGAGGTCCTCTCAAGGCTATCCTGTGTTTCTGCCTGTCTCTGTCTCCCTCTAGATATCTATCTAAATCATTTATCCCTCACTCCTCAAGATTACCCTTGGCAAAAATGGTGGGGGCAGATCCCCCACAAATGGCTCCAGAAATAGAGAACCAGGGACTTGGTGAAAGAGGTACAAGGGGATGTCTCTGGTGAAAGGCATGCTGAAAAGGAATTGATAAAGGCAACAGAATTTTATTCTCAATAGTCAAGTTAGGCATTGGAATGCCAACGTTGAAAATTAAGACTGCAGTGTATATTTCTTTCTATCTAGGTTTCTTTTTCTCTATCTCTTAATTTCTATCTATAAGAAAGTAGTGTAGGAAAAATTTAGAGCAAGGTAGAATATAGAAATATTAGGTTAGGAATATAGTTTAAGAAAAAATTTAGAACAAAGATAAGCCACAAGACAGAGAAACTATGTCCTTGATTTTCCAACTATGGGGCTATAAACACAAAATCCTAGGGAAGAATCAGAAAAAATATCAAATATG
Source organism: Onychomys torridus (assembly GCF_903995425.1). Lineage (NCBI taxonomy): Eukaryota > Metazoa > Chordata > Mammalia > Rodentia > Cricetidae > Onychomys > Onychomys torridus. The sequence goes on along the minus strand of NC_050457.1, from coordinate 71,951,054 downwards.
ATACAAAAGGGCAGGAAAAGATTCCTATAGAAGCTTTTGGCTTGGGGACAGCTTAAATTCTGAGTCCTGAGTGACAGAGGAAAAAAATTTCCCTGAGGTGTGTGCAAGTGAAATAAAACTTTTCACTCTGCTGACACTGCCTCTATATGAAAACATTGTACTATAAGAATTAGTTCCATTTGGCCATGAAGCCAAGGAGAACAGAGGTCTTAGCAAAATCTTAGTAATATTTCTCTAAAAACTAAAAGCTGTTCAGATCTTTTCTTTCTCAGATTTTTTTCTCTTTTTGTAAGGAAAAAAAATTAACTCACCTGGAAAGAACATCTATCAGTATGAGAAAATATCACCTGTAACTACTCTGAGAAAAAAACAAAAACCTCTTGAAATATGCCAGATCCTCTTTGCTAGTTTTATTCCAGCCAGTATTAGAAAAATAGCAGGCAAAATCCCCTGTGGCCAGAGCCTACACCCAAGAGAGTGCAGGTGGAAAGCTGAGTGAGGCAGCTTCCTTCTCCAAGCATGGAGCCACCACAGAGGCAGTGTGGAACCTGGGAGGGGTTTGCTAGCATGTCGGAAACAGTGGAGGCTTTGAATTCCTCCCTGCAATAAGAGAGGCAGGGCTTGAGTTCCCCAAAAAATCTCTCTGAAAGGACTTTCTTTTAAGTGCCTTCATTTTCTTTCACTAACTCAGTAAGGTGGAGGAGCAAGCCCCTAGGCGTTTTTGCTTCTGGCACCAAAATGCCTACCTGAATGTGAGCAGGTTGGCATGACTCTGCTCTGGGGACAATGTCAGGCTCAGGAAATACATCTATTAATACCATCTCAAGGAAAACATAAATCTCCCATGGTAAAAGAGCGAAATCTTCATTCAAAAACCTCTTGGGGTAAAAGCAAAAGCATGAAAACAAACCACGGAAATGGAAACAGAGGTATGGCATACCCAAAATGCATCTTGGGAAATGTAGTCTGTAACATCATTCATAACCACAGGATGATAAAGAGAAAAGCAGTATGGGAAAAGTAGTTTTTCAGCTCAAAATTTCAGCCCCCAAATTTGGTTTTCAGCTCCAAGTGCAGTTTTTTTTTTTCCAAAGCAATGTTAGATAGCTTAATCTTACCTCTTGAGAACTAAGAGCAGTTAAACAATTTGCCTCTAAGGAGGTAATTAAAATGCTAATACCGTTGGTTTACAAGTTACTTTGCAATCTTTGGGAAAACTATCCTTACACTGGGAAACTGCTTTGGGCATGAAAAAAAATATCTTACCGGATTGAGTTGTCCTTAAGTTACAAGAGGGAAACATGGGCATTATTAAAAGCACTCATGATAATCTTAAAAAGTAGCTTTAAAAATTAAGAAGAGGGAATTTTACCCTCAGTCAAGCTTAGATGAATTAGGCTCTGACTGCAAACTCTCAAGAAAACTTTCAGAATGATATCAAAGCTGACTATAAATTCTGAACTTTAGAAATGATTTGTGTCTTCTCTGTCTTGTTAATAGTTCAGTTAAGAAACCTCTTCTAGTTGTTGCTAATAGAGTTTGCTTTTGAATATAAGTTAATTCTGTTAAGAGATTCTTTATAGATGTCTGCAAAATAATTCTATAGAGTTTCCTCTTGAATATAAGTTTGGTAAATAGTTCCTTTAAGAAATCTCTTCTAGATATGTGTTAAAGTTTGTAAAATAGAGTTTCCTTATAAATATAAGTTAGTAAAATAGGTCTTTAGAGTTTTCTTTTGAATATGTTTATAAAAAGTATAAATAAGTATATGTTGAATGTAAGTCTAAATGTTTAATGTAAGTTTGAAAAGTGTAAATATGTATAGTGACAATAATTCAGTTAAGAGATTTCTTCTAGATGTTTGCTAAGGTTTATAAAGTAGTCCTATAGAATGTAAGTTTGTTAAAAGTGTAAAAATGCTCGGAAGGCAGAGCTAGGTGGATCTCTGTGAGTTCAAGGCCAGCCTGGTCTATAGAGTGAGATCCAGGACAGGCACCAAAAGCTACACAGAGAAACCCCGTCTCAGGGGGGGAAAAAGTGTAAATATGTATAATAAATAGTCATGCTAGTTGTGAATATGTATAGTAATATTCATACTAGAATTGTGTTGATATTAATGAACCAGAGTTTGGTGACCCTAAGGGAATCTTTTAAGTTTGATGCAGTTTATTTGATGTGGTTTACATCAAGAGTTTATTGATTTAAAAGGGGGCTTGGCACAGTGAAGGCTGTTACAGATATCTTAAGACCCATTCAAAAAAGAACATTCTATCTTGGTCATCTTCTACTCCTTTACTGGAGAGTGTGGCAGCCTATGGATCACTGTGGATGTTCAAACTACTTGTAAGATTCTGAGTCAGAAGTCTGAGTTATGCTCTGTACCCCCTCCTGCCAGAGGCTGGAGGTCAGAGACAGGCAACTTTCTTCTTGAAACCTAAGCCTGAGTATGGTTGATGGAAAGCATATCTCCATGATGGGTAATGGAAAAATAATCAAGGAGGATGACCTAAGACAGACCCAGTCTATCTGAGGGGTCTGAAGGACACATTAAAATATTAAGAGGAGGGCTGGAGAGATGGCTCAGAGGTTAAGAACACCGCTTGCTCTTCTAAAGGTCCTGAATTCAATTCCCAGCAACCACATGGTGGCTCACAACCATCTGTAATGAAATCTGGTGCCCTCTTCTGGCCTGTAGGGATATGTGCAGACAGAACACTGTATACATAAATGAATGAATGAATAAATAAATAAATAAATAAATAAATAAATAAATAAATAAATAAATCTTTTAAAAAAATAACGGGCAGCGGTGGTACAGGCCTTTAATCCCAGCACTGGGGAGGCAGAGCCAGGTGGATCTCTGTGAGTTCAAGGCCAGCCTGGTCTACAGAGCAAGATCCAGGAAAGGCGCAAAGCTACACAGAGAAACCCTGTCCCCTCCCCCCCCCCCAAAAAAAAGAAAATAAAAGAAAAAGAAAAAGGAAAGTATTAAGAGGAGAGACCTGTGGGAGTCCACAGAGATTTCCTAGTGAGATCTGACCTTGCTTTACCCAGCAGGGCTGCATAAGGGGATAGATTGAACATGTGTGTGGTTACCAGGTGTTTGGAAGGGTCTGTACTTCACTGTGCTAGGGGGAGGCCTTTTGCTTCACCCCTTGGCATTCCTACAAATAGCACTTCAGAAGAGACAGAAAGAGCTGGTAGATTAGGATCCAGGAGCTCCCGAAGCTATCCTGTGTTTCTGTCTGTCTCTGTCTCCCCTCTATATTTCTATCTAAATCACTTATCCCTCATACTTCAAGAGTACCCTCGGGAAAAAAGGTGGGGGTGGGCCCCCCACATTCTACTAGAATTTTAACAATGTTCCCTGGTTTTGTTTTTTTGTTCATTTCTCAACTCCAGGTGTGTATTTTGCTCCCAGTGTGCCATGTACTTACACCCCTGTTACTTCCCAAAGTGGAGGGACACAGCCCCTGACTCAAACACAGGTGTGTAATGACACCTCACCCTTTATCCATTGCTGGAATTCCCTCTGCAGAGATTTCATCAGTTTCCTCTTCTCTAAGGCTGAAAGGATTCCTGTGGGACAGTATTTTAAAATCCATGGCATCTGCCTTGAATTTACTTAAGTTTCTCAAAATCAAGACACAGAATTATTATTTCTAAAATAAAAATATATCAAATAATCTTATTGGAATTTGACAATCAAATACCTTATTATACACCATAAAGCCTACCCTAGCAGCCTCTGGGAGTTTTACTTCAATCTCTTAGTAGGGAAGGCAATCCATTTCTCTATGTCCCCTTAGACTCTAATAGTCAGAAGAGAGTCAGAGCCCAAAGTCTCTTGACTTTGTAATTCAAACAATTGCATATCCCACAGTGCTTACAAGACTATGGCTAAAAACATGCCATAGAAGAGTGGACACCTGCCATTCCAGAAGGGAAGAATAGTCATCTAGCTAGTATAGCTCAAATCCTAATTGGTCTTAGTAACAAAAACCTAGAGACAGATATTGGGATAAAAGCTGAAAGACCAGAGAAGAAAAGCAGCCAGCCACCAGAGACTTCTTACCTCTCTGAAATATCTGAATGAAAAGGGGCCAAGCTCCTGTCTCTGTCCCACCTTATCACTTTCTCTCTCCACCCAGGAATATCACTTCCTATATCCTGCCTGTACAGACCCACAGACTTCTATGGTTAGGTAGTGGCTAGCTCTACACTCTGAACTTCAGGCCAGCTTTATTTGTCACAGTAAAAACAAAATATTACATTTCCCTTTTTTTTTGTCTAAAATAAAAAGTTATAACTAATATAAGAAAAGTTATACACAATGAATACAATAATCATACAAAATATGTATAGAAAATAATTATATCTACAATGTCTATGCCATTTATATTTGACAAATTCAGAGAAAATATGCCATTATCTATCCTATCTTGGTTTGTACCAAAGGATTGTACCCAAATCACCTGTCCTAATTTGCATTACCAAAACTATCCTTTAATGTCTCTCAACCCTATATGCTTTACAACTCTTTAGTGAATTTCTTTTCTGAATCTGGTAACAAGGAAAACTTTAACTATAACTATAAAGTCTCCAACACCACCAGAGACCCAAGAAGGAAATAATATTTCCTGAGTAAGCAGGAAGTGCAAGCAAGTGACTTCCAAAAAATGTGAGAAATGACGGAAACACCTGGCTGCCTGGACAGTCACCCAAGATTCTTCTGCAAAATTGGGGAATCCATTTTCAGCCCATAGGCCTGGCATATCTGACAGACTTATCTGTGAAGTAGGATATTCTAAAGGACTGTCCTACTTTGTCTTTGCAAAGTTCAGCAGTCCTTTCTTTTGTGTCCTGCTTGTCTAATTTGGACAGCATACTGTCAACAGTCAAGGCAATGGCATTTTCTGTTCCAGTGGCTAACTTTTGCCACAATGAAAGTTAACTCCATGTGCAGTTTCTTCAATGCCCATCATCATTTTTGAAGTAGATTGGTGTTGCCAGGAGTAGACATGTCTTATAGTCATAAAAAAATGTTATTAAAACATTTTAAATGCCATATTATGTAGATCTCCGAAGGGTTTAAAGGTGATCTCTTTATCTAAAATATATCTCTGTTTTACCTTGAAAGCATACCTAATATGACTATAAGTTTGATTTTCATGACTAATTACTAACTTTCTTTTCTTTATATCCTAATTAGTTGGTAATAATAACTTTCAAGGACTAGAAATTTGCATTACATTTTTCAATGAATGGTATAGGTACAATATCTTAAAAAGGAGTAGAGAATTATGTATTGTATGTTCTAACATAAATAATCTAAAATTTGTACCATTATACAAAGATCCATAGCAATGTAAAATATTTAAAACAAGGGGTAGCTTTTTAAAAGTAGATTCAATAATCTACCCCTGTATCCTGTTATATCTATATCTCCCATTTTTCTTTTCAGAGTAGATCAATAATCTACCCTTTTTATTCTATCATTTCTATATCCCCATTTTTTTTCAAAACAAGAACCCTGAATCTATTCTCCTTTGTTCAGGTTTTTTTTCACCATTACCAATAACATCTTGTAAGCAACCACCCTAAACAATGACAAATATCCATAACCCATTGAAAAAATAAAAAACAATGCCACCTCTTCAGAATGTGGGTGTCTTGTTCTTAAACTTACTTCCTGCTCTATGGGGGAAATGGCATCTTTAGGGGATACTGAATAGAAACATTTGGTTTGATTATCAAGTCTCAGAGATTTCAAGCAAAAAGAGATATGAATAGGTAAGACAGAAATAGAGTGGGAAATCGCAAATCCTACATCAAGCGCATGTAACCTGAGGAACCTGCTTGAAGTATAGGTACCCCAAAGAATTGCATCAACTCCATCTTCCTTCCCTGTGGTCTGAAGAACAGAAAGCCTTTGTCTGGACTTTGTTATGTTTCTGTCATGAATATAGCATTGGTTTCCAGCACAACTTAGCCGTCATCTGCATGTTTCATTATGAATGGGTCTCTTTAACCCTTCTGTAAAGCTACATGTTGACCTACATGTTGCACCTTTATGTGTATGTAAGTAGTACAATGTAGACAGTGCCATCAAGTTCTGCTTCAATACCCCATAGCAAGGTTTCCTTTGTAGTCCAGGCTGGCCTTGAACTTACAGAGATCTGCCTGGCTCTTCATCCCAAGTGCTGGGATTAAAGGCATGCACCACCACCACCACCACCACCAAGTTGCTGCTTAGCTTTTTAGTAAACAAATCAGAAAGTGCCTTGGCAAAGACACATCTTCACAGTGTACAAAAAGATTATTCCACAATACCTCTCTTACACTAATCCCTCAGCCTAAAATGGTTCCCAAACTGACAAACTTTTAAAATATTTATCCAGTCCAATACCTAGTCACCTTTCTCTTTTAGCACATTGGATGCTCTCCTGAAACTCACTCTCTATCATGTTATCCTAATAAAAGCTAATACTGAACAGTTCCAGGGGTACAATTAGTTATCTCAGATACTTCTCCTCATGAGGTCCCATGGCTTTGATGAACCACTATTGAGTGTCCAGTTAATTTAAAAGAACCTGGTGCAAATGCACACAATGGAACCTGTGCGGCTTTGTTGTCCTCACATCCTGAGGTGAGGGAGGACAGGGAGGACCCCTGTGGTGGATGCAGGGGGTTCCTGAGCAGGAGGTACCATGTTGGTAGTAGAGGATTTACTCTGTACATATTTACCCTTCTGAAACCCTAATCAACCAGGAACCTACATAGCCATGGAGACCATACCCAAGCTCACAGTGGCTCTAAGGTATAGGACCACTTTTTCTGTGCTGGAAGGCCCCTTAGCTGTGTGGCTTGCAAGTTAGAGAAGCTATACTGGGCCCTGGGGCCAGCTCTTTATTTATTTATTTAAAAAAATTTTTTTGAGCTGAGGATCAAACCTAGGGCCTTTCACTTGCTAGGCAAGTGCTCTACCACTGAGCTAAATCCCCACCCCCCCCTTGTATTTTCAAATGATTAAAATTGAGTACTAGGACTGGGTGATAGTGGTGTACTCGGGAGGCAGAGCCAGTTGGATCTCTGTGAATTCGAGGCCAGCCTGGTCTACAGAGCGAGATGCAGGACAGGACATTACCCTATCATATAAAGAAACACACTGCATTTCTCCCTCATATATTTAATCTAGATGGCAAATAAGTACCTATCTATGTGCAGAGATGTGTATGTGTGTTCAGTATATAAAGTAGAAAAGAGAATAAAGGTTAAGTATTAGGGGATGAGGAAGATTTAAAGCAGGTAATGAACATGGGTCATGAAAAAGGACATATGATAACTGATTTTTTGGGTTCCAACTCTGTCATGGATTTTAGTTTCATAGTGTATAAGTGCATGAAATATATTTATAGCAGACAGTGTCAAATCCAATGTGAATGCCTCAGATTCTGTTCAGAATGTCTGTTGTAACTGTACAGAAGTTCATGGTCCCTGTAGTATAGCAGGCTTTTTCTTGGGCCACCAACAAACTACTAAATCATGGCATGGACACTTATTAGTTATGAGTGATCAGCCTTACCTTAGGCTTGTTTCTTGCTGGCTCTTATAACTTAACCTGTGTCTCTTTATGTACATTTTGCCTGGAGCTCTTTACCCTTTATCTTTCTGTATCTATTGCTTTCCTGCTGTCTCCATGGCCGTCTGAATGTTGCCAGGCTTCTGGCCCTGGTGTGGCCCTCTCTCTCTTGGTTCTCTTGACCTTTTCCTCCACCCTAAATTTCTCTTCCTATTTATTCTCTCTGCCTCAGAGCCTCACCTATCCCTGTCCCGCCTAGTTATTGGCCATTCAGCTTTTTTTAAAAATTTTTCTTTATTTAGAAATTTTCTACTCACTCCACATGCTATCCACAGACCCCCCTTCTCTCTCCTCCCACCCCTCAGCCCTCTTTCTCAAGCCACCCCACATCCCCACATCCCCCAAATCAAGGTCTCCCATGGGGAGTCAGCAGAGCCCAGCACACTGAGCCTAGGAAGGTCCAATGCCCTTCCCACTGCACTAAGGTTGTGCAAGGTGTCACACCACAGGCTCTGGATTCCAGTAGCCTGCCCATAGACCAGAGACAGGTCCTGATTCCCCTGCCTGGGTGCCCCCCCAAACATTTCGAGCCAAACAACTGTCTTCCGTATCCAGAGGGCCTAGTCCAGTCCCACCGGGGATCCGTAGCCACCAGTCCACAATTCATGGGCTTCCACTAGTGGGCCATTCAGCTTTCAATTAGACTAATCAGGTGCCTTAGGCAGGCAAGGTAAAACAAATGCAACACATCTTTACATTCTTAGCAGAGGCAACAGAAACAAATGTAACACACCTTTACACAGCAAAAGTAATATTACACAGCATAAAAAATGTAATGCACATTTGCCTAGTTAAAATAACATTCCACAACACTATAGTTTTCAGGTCTTGTTAATTTTCACATAAGAAATTTTTTTAACTTTAAAAATAATAGGGTTTAAAATTAAACAGAGAAATGAGAAAGGCCAGCTAAGATTATTTATTCCTGAGTGTATATGTTTCTGCTATAGTATTACTCCTAAGTGTGTGTCTGTCTCTGCTATACTATCTACTCCTAAGTGTGTGAGCCTTTGCTGTATTATTTATTCCTGAGCTTGTGAGTCCCTGCTACAGTATTTATTACTGAGAGTGTGTCTCTGCTACTTCTCACTTAAACTGGCCCCTTGAGAAGATTTCCCCACAGACTGTAGCTCTAAAGAACCATTCTCTTGTAGAACATATATATATATATATATATATATATATATATATATATATGGTCATTTCCATTCATAAGGAAATATCTCTCTATGTTCAGAGGACATTAAACACTAGGTCTACAGAGTCTCCAAGCAGGAAGAATACATTGACTCACATACACGTAAGAAACCTGACCTTTGTTGAAGGTATATTGCTTGATCACATTTTAGACATTTTTAAAAAAACAGAACCTTCCCACACAGCAGCCTTTCTTTGTTATTATCTATGATGGAAATTAAAACTAAAAGTATAGACTCTCTTCGCTATGTAATCTAAAGACTTATTCATTTCTCTGTGTTTTCTCCTGTCAAGGACCAAGATGTCAGGAACCAAACATGAACCATGGAAAAGTACTAGCTGGCCAGGGAACAAGTCATAAGTCCACTGCCATTCCCCAGAGCAGTAACACCTGTCTACTAACCAGAGGCTTCCAAAGATAAGAACATTCCACAGTCAGGTGCCATGACAACTGAATGTAAAGAGTATTCCATGGTCAGGTAGCCTAGCAACAGAACAAATGGGCCCTGACCAGTGACCTTAGCCAACATCCTACAGTTGCATGATCTGTATGTCTTCCACATTCTGCACCCCTTCCATGTCACTTCCCCTTCCCTTCTTCCTGCCCCCTCCCCTCCTATGCTATATAAGCCTTGTGGAGGAAAATAAAATTTGCAGCTTGATCAGAATCCTGTCTTGCTGTTTTCCTGTTGTGTCCCCTGTTTCTTTCATTCACTCCCACAGGTGGGTCACCCCTGTTGAAACCCTGCTGGCCAGGGCATTCTCCAATGTGCATATGGCATTTACACATTAATAAAAATTTTTAAATGACACAGTGATAGAAGGCATGTGCTGTGTTGTAACTTTCTACCCACCAAGTTCATGTGACTGTTACACTTCTTCCTTAACTTGCATAATGATGGATAACCAGGAACAACAACAGCTGTGATCACTATGGATGTAGGAGAGGGGTCAAGGAAGGTAGAGAGACTACTGTTTACCGTCCTTCTGTTGTTCTCATGGAAAAGCCAAGTGAAGGATACAAGGTGAATCTGGCTGCATCTTATCTCTTCAAAGCCATCCCTGTCTGTTTCCTGAGGTTATACTGATCCAGGGCTTCCTAGTCCTCAGCATCTGAGCCCTTCTAGGGGTCCACTCACTTGATCCCTCAGTATGCCTTCCCAGTAGGAAGCTGACCCTCTGTAACCTTTATAACAGCTAGATGCATGAGCTGTAATCACTGCTAAAACAAGTCAAGTTTGGACGTATACAAAACCAACAAGGTAAAATGATATTTATTTGGGGAGAATTTATTACACAAATGTTAAATGTTTGATTTAAATCCCCACATTCCTTCACCTATTGCTTCTTACACTTAAAAACACTTTACTCTCCAAACGTGGTGGGCTTTTCCTTTGTTATTTCTTCATTACATTTAGTGCTCCCTCTATGTGTAGGGGTGTTAGACAGTTGACTGGAACCTGGAAGCCTCTCAGATTGACTGTCTCCCTCAGGAACCATCAATTGCTAATAGCTCCTTCATATTGTGAGACATAGTGAGGCCCTTATGCAACCATGCTTATTGTATGGTGGGGTTTAGCCTGTGTAAGTGTTGTCCAGGTAGTAATAGCTACAGTGTGTTCAAGCATGAAATGCTACTGACATTTCTATCAATGTTTCACTGTTCTAGTCTTAACATTCCTACTGTCTCACTGCAGACATCCACTGAATCGAGCTCTGACATTCCTTCGACCTCTTCTCCCCCAGGAATCTCTGACTTTTGGCTTTAAATGTGTGTAAGGACCTCGTTTACAATGTGTGACACAAGTATCACTTTTAGATCAGGGCCCTCCAGAGGCTAATATTCTCTATACTTTGACCAATGTACATTTGTGTATTATTCTCCATCTACAACACAATTGATATTTTCTTTTTTTTTAATGGTTTTTCGAGATAGGGTTTCTCTGTGTAGCTTTGTGCCTTTCCTGGAACTCACTTGGTAGCCCAGGCTGGCCTCAAACTTACAAGATCCACCTGGCTCTGCCTCCCAAGTGCTGGGATTAAAGGTGTGCACCACCACCGCCCGGCCAACTAATATTTTCTAGTGGGTGTTGAGAGGTGCCTGACGCTGTGCATATAAAGATGAGAACTTGGGTTCATTTACTTAGTATCCACTTCTTAGAATAAGTTAGAATAACAGCATTATTCTCCCTAAGGCTTTTCATCTATCCAGGTTCAAGTATATCACCAAATTAATCACACCAATTATAGTTTGTGTAATGAGCTTTAAATCCTACCAGAAAATGATTGGTAGCTCTCATAACTTTCCTACCATTATTGCTCTGTGGGCACTGTTGTTTTCTATCTGACGCACAGCAGCTGCACCTGATGCCATCTCTGCCTCAGCTGATGACTGTGTTTCTGCAGCTGCTGCCTACTGCTGCTAAGGCCTTAGACCACAAAAGCCTGCATGTACTTTTGTTTTTGTTTGTTTGTTTGTTTTTTGGTTTTTTGATACAGGGTTTCTCTGTATAGCTTTGTGCCTTTCCTGGAACTCACTTGGTAGTCCAGTTGGCCTTGAACTCACTGAGATCCCCCTGGCTCTGCCTCCCAAGTGCTGCCTGCATGTACTTTTAATTAAGTCTCTATCCTTTTATTTTACCAGTAAGAATTCTGGAGCCAGATGCTGGATGAAAACCTGCTAGCTCAGAGAGACCGAGCTTCTTACATACCAAGGGGAGATACTAGAGGAGCTTGGATGACTCCACTGGGAAAAACAGCAGTAACTATGACACAGCCCAGATCTCAGACTCCAGGAACCCAGTGGACAAAGTTAGGACATGGTAAAGGTTTCAGGGAACATTTACAGTTACAGAAGAAAGAGACTCATTAATCCAGGCAAGTTTCAAACAAACTGCTTGAACAAACTGTTGGTGGTTACAGCAAAGAGAAGTCTACTGTTCTCTGATGACGTTCTTAGCACTTGTGTTCTTGGTAGTTAGTGGTTCATATTGACATGCCAAAATAATGAACCTAATATTCTCCACTATGGATTCATTAGTGTTGGATAAGACCTGAATTGTCAGAAGAGATTTTTACCACACTTCACACACTCATGGAGTTTGCAGTCAGAGTTAGTCATTTGATGTGTTTTAAGGGTTGAAGAAGTAAACTTTTTAAAACATTTATAGGATTACTCTCCTGTATGAAGTATATCATGTATTGAGTAAATACAGAAAGATTAACACGGTCTTTACCACATTCCCTACACTTCAAGGGATTGTCTTCAGAATGAATTTCCTTTTCCTTTTTTATGTTGTTTTAGGGATGAAGGTGAAAAAAACCATCTCTCATACCCTTCACACTTCTAGGGATTCTCCCCAGTATGAACTCTCCTATGTTTTGTAAGGGATGAGTGATAATAAAAGGCTTTATTACATTCTTCACACTTGTAGGGTTTCTCTCCAGTATGAAGTGTTTGATGTTCCTGAAGATTCCTAGGACAGGAGTATCGTTTGCCGCACTGCACACAGGTATAAGGATTGTCTTCAGAATGGATTGTTTGATGTCCTCTAAGTGATAAATATGAGTAAAAACATCTGCCACACTCTTCACACTTGTAAGGGTTGACTTCACAGTGAATTATTTGATGTCATCTAAGGGATGAAGCTGAGTAAACACATTTGCCACAGTCTTCACATTTGTATGGTTTCTCTCCAGTATGAACTATGTTGTGTTTCCTAAGCGATGAGTGATAATAAAATCCTTTGTGACATTCTTCACACTTTTATTGTCTCTCTCCACTATAAATTGTATGATGTTCCTGAAGCTTTGCAGAATGCGGAAAAACCTTTTGCCACACTCCTCACACTTGTAGGGATTGTCTTTGGAGTGAACTGCTTGATGTTATTTAAGGCATGAAAATGAGGAAAAACATCTGTCACACTTGTAGGGTTTCTCTCCAGAATGAATTCTTTGATGTTGCTTCAGCATTGAAGGATAGTGAAATAATTTGCCACATTCTTCACATTTGTAGGTTTTTTTCAATAGTATGATTTTTCTGGTGTATAAAAAATGATGAGCGAGTATTGAAGGCCCTATGACATTCTTTGCATGTGTAGGGTTTGTCTCCGGTATGAAGTCTCTTGTGTATAGAAAGTTTTTTATAAGAACTAAAGCCCTTACCACATTCTTCACATTGGTAGGGTTTCTTCCTTACATGAGGTGAGGTAGCTGTGGCCTTTTCTGCTTCTCTGATCTTCCAACATTCACCCCAATAACTGGCCTCAGGTTTGATTTTATTATTAAGTACCTTTAAGATTCATGCCACAGAAGTTTATTGTAATTTAAGTGGAACTGGTTACAAGATGTGATTGGTCTTAGTGGAAAAAAAAAGTCTAAACAAAAGAGTTAAATTTAAAGATCTCTTTCTAAAGGAGAAAACATGATATGATACAGAAATGATGGCATAAAGGGTAGATTATTGAATCTACTTTAAGCCAAAAGACAAACATTAGTCTCAAAATATTTTACATTCATATGCATTTTGGTTTATTGATACAAATTTGAAATTCATTTTTTTATATTGTATGTATATTTCTACTCTTGTTTGGGGCATTGTGTTTATGAAGCTCATTTAAAAATGTAATGTATAATTAAAAGTACAGGTTAGTAGTTAGTGTCTATAATAATCAAACATATAGACATGTTAACATACCTAGCATGTCTATATGTTTGATTATGTACATTTTCAGCTATATTTAAATAGATAGATGGTATTCAAACACTTCACAGACCTACAGAATATGGCATTTAAGATGTTTTAATAACATAGGCTTTTCTTGATAGTGAGACATGTCTGTTCCTGACAGCACCAATTTACCTCAAAGATGATGATGGGCATTGAGGAAACTCCATATGGAGTTTACTTTGTTTATAGCAAAAGCTACCCATTTGGACAAATGAATTGCGCTTGCCTCAATTGCTGACAGTATACTGTCCAAACTGGACCAGCAGGACATAAAGAAAGCGACTGCCAACCTTTGCCAAGACAAGGTAGCACAGTCCTTCAAAACTCCCTGTTTCTCAAAACTGTCTGTCAGATATTCTAGGCATGTAGGCCAAAAATAAATGCCCCAACATTACAGAAAATCTTTGAGTGACTATCCAGGAAGCCAGATGTCCCTGTCATTGGGAAACATTTCACCCTTCTAGAGTCTTTGATCGAGTTAAAGACTAAATAATTAGACTTGAAATTTTCCTTAGTTACGATAAAAGGTAAATTAGATATATTTTTTGACTCACAAAGTTAATATTGATAATTGAAATATTTTCTCTAAATTTGCCAAATACAAATGGACTGGGTATTTTAACTGTAATGCTTACTTTTTTTGTTATATATAGTTTTACTATATATAGTAAATTTTAATTAGACAAAAGGGAGAAATGTTGTGGAATAATTCTTCTGCACACTGTGAAGATGTGTTGCTTTTATTATTAATAAAAAGCTATGGCTTGGCAGAATTTTCAGGGGCAGAACAAATGATGGGAAGTGGATGGGCAGAGGCAGAGGAGAAAGAGATAAATGTACCATATGGAGAAAAGGTACCGCCACATGGCAGAATGTAAATAATACATATTGGTTAATTTAAAATGTAAGAGCTAGGTAATAATAAGCCTAAGCTATTGGTTGAGCATTTATAATTAATATTAAGTCTCTGAGTGGTTATTTGGGAATGGCTGGCAGACAGATCTGATCATTGTTCTGATGGAAATTTCCTCCTACACACTTCAGCCTTGCTCCCATTAAAAATCTGGAAGCCAGTGAAAATATACAGTTGGAGGAAGTTTGAGAATCAACAGAAAACCTTGAGAAGAAGGGACCACAAGATCTCTTCATCCTATTGGACTCATGGTAATATTAGCCATAATACTTCATATAGGGATAGCCACAGTGGCTACCATCACTGGATTTTAAACAAAACATTTTACTAGCTCTGATGAATCTGGGAACATCAGGATTATACATAAAAGTTTATAATTTCTCTAACAAGTTGTGAATTGAAATATATCCAAGTAACAGTTAGACCTAATATATGATAAATACTTTAACTTGAAAAACACATAACAAAACAAAACCAAAAAAGCATGAACACTTACAATATACTAAAAGGCCTAAATCTGCTAACTGCCATGAAAGAGAGGCACACAATCACTGTACTCATAACTGGTTGGATGGGCATCCCTGAGTGAACAGTGGAAGGCCTTCTAGTTCTTCTTCTCCTCCTCTTCCTAAGTCTGATGGTCAGACCATGCTGAACCAACTGGTGGTAAAAGTATTGAAAAAACCAAAACAACCTCTGTTAAATTAGTATACCTAACGGCCCAACACAAATACTTTATACAATGTGCTAATATCTTGACTTTTCCCTAAGATCAGTGGGGAATTAACTGTCCAAAGTGACTCAGATTGTCTGAGTTGTATCTAACTGCTCCCCACCCCCAAATTGTTCTACTCAACAGGACTGTTGAACCTTCTGTTACTCACTGCCTTTCTGTGATGGAACTGTTGGTTTGGCTTAATAAATCCAATCATGCTCACTTTGCTGTACAGATCCGTCTGACATGAAACTGCTTTCAACCTCTATAAATAAATGACGCTCAGTCTGACCAGTACTGAGTTCTCTTTCCCTGAGTCTTACACTACAATGGAAAATTAACAACAACAACAATAACAAAAACCCACCTAGGTAGTCATTGTAAATAAAAGCATAGATAGATGTTGGGGAAATTCAAAGCTAAAGAGATTTAAACCATCATAAACATTTTAGAGATGTGCTTTGACAACAAAGACATGAGGGAGAGATGTAAATAATTATTCCCACAGTATCATGTTTCAAGGCACATGGAAAAGCCTGCCTTTTGGTGAGATACTTGAACCTCAGCTCTGCCCACAAACCACTCATTCCTACACACCTGGATGCAAGTTGGGTGCCACATGTCTCTTCACATCTGAAGGCTCTGGTCTTTGCTCCAAAAGAGTCACCAGGTGTGGTTTAGGCACAGCAAGACCTGTTTGTAGAAAAAGGGAACAAGATTGTTTATATGATATTTTACTTGGAATTGGCATGTCCCTTCCAGTACATGGCCTATAAGGAAAGAGATGATGTAATAAATGATTGCAGACAATCAGTTCCTTAAATGTTTTCTGACAGGATCACTACACTACATGAAAGAATTTGCAATATCCAGATTCTGAGTTTGATTTAAAGGGAAAAAATATTAACACTGAACTGTGAAACACTGTAATTAACAAGTGTACTCCACAACTCATGTTGTTGAATTTCTAATAGTCCCACTGGAGTGAAGGGAACATAATTCTAACATAGAAAGGTTAAACACAAAAAGAGAAAAACAGTGAAATGAGTCCTTTTTTAAAATAATTTATTTTTATTTTTCATATGGGTTAGTGTTTTACCTGCATAAATGTCTGTGTGAGAATGAAGTGTTAATCTAATTAATCTTTATCAATAAAAAGTCTGGAGTCAGATATCAGGATAAGAAACTGAAAGATCAGAAAAGCAGGGAGCAGCCACCAGTGACTTCTTATCTCTTCTGTTCCTCCCCCTAAAAGGGCTGAGACAGGATCTCAGCACTGCCCTATCACTTCATGTCCCTCTCTCTTCAGTGCTCCAAACCACTATGGTTGGCCAGTGGTTAACTCCACCCTCTGAATTCAGCTAAGCTTTATTTGTCAAAACACAATCAAAATATCACATAACATGAGAGTTTCAGATCTTGGAATTACAGACAGTTGTGAGCTGCCATATGGGTGCTGGGGAATTGAACCCCAGTTCTCTAGTGGAGCATTCGGTGATCTTAACAACTGAGCCATCTCACCAGTCCTGAAATGATTTTTAATACAGCAATCACCCTAATTTTTCTGAAAACAAAGGATATAAAAATGGCTGTTGAAATGCTCCCATGAGATACCATACAAAGTGAAGAAACTACATGTTGATGGTGAATTAAGAATTCACGATGGAGCCCAGGAACACGCACCCAAAATGGCTCCAGTTGCCAGCAAGCAGGCAGGGCTCCTGCAGGAAGGCTCCCTGTTCACCAAGACCCCCTCAGTAGCAGACCCTGCAATCTACACGTGCTGCCCCCATTCCCATCTGCCCAAGACCCCAGCAAATTCCTGAGGCTTAGAAACCTACCCCAGCTCTATACAGACCTAGAGAGAGAGAGAGAGAGAGAGAGAGAGAGAGAGCTCTATCCAGACCTAGAGAGAGGAGGAGATGGGCAGACATCAAGGAAAAATACATACAACATAATAAAGAGCAATACGGCATCACCAGAACCTAGCCCTCCTCCAACAGCAAGACCTGAACATCATAAGGTAATAGAACCAGAAGAAAGCAACCTTAAGAATAGCATCATGGAGCTGGAGAGATGGCTCAGAGGTTGGGAGCACCGACTGCTCTTCCAGAGGTCCTGAGTTCAATTCCCTGCAACCACATGGTGGCTCACAACCATATGTAATGAGATCTGGCACCCTCTTTTGTATACATAATTAAAAAAAAGAATAGCATCATGAAGATGCTAGAGGCCTTTCAAGAAAAAAATGAAAAATTAAATGGAGGAAAAGATAAACAAAACAGTGGAAGAAATCAATAAAAAGCTTGAGAAAAAGACAAACAAAAAATTTGGAAGAAATAGAGGAAAAGACAAATAAATTGGAAGAAAACAATAAATCCCTTAAAGAAACCATGAAAAAGCAATTAAACAGGTGACAGGAACAGTTCAAGACTTGAAAAGGGAAATGGAAACAATGAAGAGGACACAGAGGAAATGTCAGATAGAAAATCTGAGTAAACAAACAGGAAAAAGATGTAAGCATAACCAACAGAATACAAGAGATGGAAGAGAGGATCTCTGGTGTAGAGGATACATTAGAGGAAATGGATTCATCAGTCAAAGACAGTACTAAAGCCAAATAGTCATAACACAAAATGTCTAAGAACTCTGGGACACAATGAAGAGACCAAACCTAAGAATAATAGGGATAGAGGAAGGAGACGAATACCAACCTCGAAGGCACAGAAAATATATTCCACAAGATCATAGAAGAAAATTTTCCCAACTTAAAGAAGGAAATACCTATGAAGATACAAGAAGCCTATAGAACACCAAACAAACTAGACCCCCCCCCCAAAAAAAAGTCCCCTGGCCACATAATAATTAAACAACTAAACCTACAGAATAAAGAAAGAATATTAATAACAGCAAAGGAAAAAGGCCAAGTGACTTAAAAGGCAAACCCATCAGAATAACACCTGATTTCTCAGTGGAGACTTTGAAAGCCAGAGGTTCTGGACAGATGTAATGCAGACACTAAGAGACCATGGATGCCAGCCTAGACTAATATAACCAGCAAAATTTTCAGTCGTCATAGATGGAGTGAACAAGATATTCCAAGAGAAAACCAGATTTAAACAATACCTATCCACAAATCCAGCACTTCAGAAAGCACTAGAAGGAAAATTCCAACCTAAGGAAGTCAGAAACACCCACAAAAACACAGGCAATAGATAACACGACAGCAGTAAACTCCAAAGAAGAGAAGTACACACACACACACACACACACACACACACACACACACACACACACACACACACACACACACTACCACCAAAAGATAACAGAAACTAAGAATCACTGATCATTAATATCCCTTAATATCAATGGACTTAATTCACCTATAAAAAGACACAGGCTAACAGAATGGATACAAAAGCAGGACCCATCTTTCTGTTGCATACAAGAAACATACCTCAATTTCAAAGATAGACACTAACTCAGAATAAAAGGCTTGGAAAGGTCTTTTCAATCAAATGGATTTAAGAAGCAAGCTGGTGTAGCCATCCTAATATCCAACAAAATAGACTTCAAACTAAAATCAATCAAAAGACATCAAGAAGGACATTACATACTCATCACAGGAAAGATCCACCAAGAAGAAGTTTCAATTCTGAACATTTATGCCCCAAATACAAGGGCACTTACATATGTAAAAGAAACATTACTAAAGCCGAAAGCACACATAAGACCCCACACATCAATAGTGGAGACTTCAACACCCCACTCTCATCACTGGACAGATCTGCCAAATTGAAACTTAACAGAGATATAAGGGACTTAACTGATGTTATGGCTCAAATGAACTTAATTGTTATCTATAGAACATTCCATCCTAACAAAAAAGAATATATCTTCTTCTGAGAACCCCATGGAACCTTCTCTAAAATTGACCACATACTTGGCCACAAAGCAAACCTCAACAGATACAAAGAAATTGGAATAACCTCCTGTGTTCTATCAGACCACCATGGTTTAAAGCTAGTTTTCAACAACAACAAGAATTACAGAAAGCCTACAGTCTCATGGAAACTGAATAATGGTCAATTGAATCATCAATGGCTCAAGGAAGAAATAAAGAAAGAAATTAAAGACTTCCTAGAGATCAATGAAAATGAATATACCACATACCCCTTATGCGACACTATGAAAGCAGTGCTAAGAGGAAAACTCATAGCATTAAATGCCCACATAAGAAGTTGGAGAAATCTCACACTAGTGACTTAACAGCACAACTGAAAGCCCTAGAACAAGAAGAAGCAAAGTCACCCATGAGGAATAGACACCAGGAAATAATCAAATTGAGAGCTGAAATCAATAAAATAGAAACAAAGAGAACAATACAAAGAATCAATGAAACAAAGAGTTGGTTCCTTGAGGAAATCAACAAGATAGACAAGCCCTTATCCAGACTAACCAAAAAGCAAAGAGAGCATCCAAATTAGCAAAATCAGAAATGAAAAGGGAGACATAACAACAGACAATGAGGAAATCCAGAGAACCATTAGGTCATACTTCAAAAACCTGTACTCAACAAAACTGGAAAATCTAAAAGAAATAGAAAATTTTCTGGATAGGTACCATATTCCTAAGTTAAATCAAGACCAGATAAACCCTAAGGAAATAGAAACAGTCATTAAAAGTCTCAGAAACAAACAAAAATCTCAGGACAAGATGGTTTCATGCAGAATTCTACAAGATCTTCAAAGAAGAGATGATACCAATACTCTTTAAATTGTTCCACACAATAGAAATAGAAGGAACATGTTACCAAAATCCTTCTATGAGGCTATAATTACCCTGATTCTCAAGCTAAACAAAGATGCAACAAAGAAAGAGAATTACACCAATCTTCCTCAAGAACATTGATGCAAAAATACTCAATAAAATATTGGCAAACAGACTCCAAGAACACATTAAAACAATTACCCACCATGATCAAGTAGGCTTCATCCCAGGGATACAAGGGTGTTTCAACATACAAAAGTCTGTCAATGTAATACACCATATAAACAAATTGAAAGAAAAAAAAACACATAATCATCTCATTAGATACTGAAAAGGCCTTTGACATATCCAACACCCCTTCATTATAAAGGTCTTGGAAAGATCAAGAATAGAGGGAACATACCTAAACATAATAAAGGTAATTTACAGCAAGCCAACAGCCAACATCAAAGAAAATGAAGAGAAACTGAAAGCGATTCCACTAAAATCAGGAACAAGGCAAGGCTGTCCCCTCTCCCCATACTTACTCAATATAGTACTTGAAGTTCTAGCCAGAGCAATAAGAAAACATAAGAAGATCAAGGGGATACAAATTGGAAAGAAAGAAGTCAAGCATTCAATATTGGCAGATGACATAATAGTATACATAACTGACCCCAAAAATTTGACAAAGGAACTCATACAGCTTATAAATACCTTCAGCAATGTAGCAGGATACAAGATTAATTAAAAAAAATCAGTAGCCCTCCTATATACAAATGACAAATGGGCTGATAAAGAAATCAGAGATATATCACTTTTTACAATAGCCACAAATGATATAAAATACTTTGGGTAACTCTAACCAAACAAGCAAAGGACCTGTATGACAATAACTTTAAGTCCTTGAAGAAAAAAATTGAATAAGATGTCAGAAAATGGAAAGATCTCCCATGCTCATGGATAGATAGGATTAATATAGTAAAAATGGAAATTTTACAAAAAGCAAACTACAGATTCAATGCAATCCCCATCAAAATCCCAACACAATTCTTCACAGACCTGGAAAGAAGAATACTCAATTTCACATGGAAAAACATAAAAACCAGAATAGCCAAAAGAATCCTGGACAATAAAACAACCTCTGGAGGCATCATGATCCCTGACTTCAAGCTCTACTATAGAGCTACAGTAATAAAAACAGCTTGGTACTGGCATAAAAACTGACGTGTGAACCAATGGAACCAAACTGAAGACCCTGATATTAAGCCACACATGTATGAACATCTAATTTTTGACAAAGAAGCCAAAACTGTACAATGGAAAAAAGAAAGCATATTCAACAAATGGTGCTGGCATAACTGGATGTCAACATGTAGAAGATTACAAATAGATCCATATATGTCACCATGTACAAAACTTAAGTCCAAGTGGATCTAAGACCTCAACATAAATCCAGTTACTCTGAACCTGATAGAAGAGAAAGTAGGAAGCAGTCTTGAAGGCATTGGCACTGTAGACCACTTCCTAAATATAACACCAGTAGCACAGACCCTGAGAGAAACAATTAATCAAGAGACCTCTTGAAACTGAGAAGCTATTGTAGGGCAAAGGACACAGTCAATAAGACAAAACAACAACCTACAGAATGGGAAAAAATCTTTACCAACCCCACATATGACAGAGGACTGAAATCCAAAATATATAAAGAACTCAAAAAATTAGACATCAAAATACCCAACAGTCCAATTTTAAAATGGGCTATAGAGCTAAACAGAGAATTCTCAAAAGAAGAATCTCAAATGGCCGAAAGACATTTAAGGAATTGCTTATCATCCTTAATCACCAGAGAAATGTAAATCAAAATGACTCTGAGATACCATTTTACACCTGATAGAATGGCTAAGATCATAAACACTGAAGACAGATTATGTTAGAGAGGATATGGAGCAAGGGGAACATTCCTCCACTGTTGGTGGGAATGCAAACTTGTACAGCCACTTTGGTAATCAGTAAGGCATTTTCTCAGAAAATTGGGAATCAGTTTCCCTCAAGACCCAGCTATACCCACTCTTGGGCATATACCCAAGGAATGCTCAATCATACCACAAGGACACATGCTCAACTATGTTCATAGCAGCATTATTTGTAATAGCCAGAACCTGGAAACAACCTAGATACCCTTCAACTGAAGAATGGATAAATAAAATGTGGTACATATACACAATGGAGTACTACTCAGCAGAGAAAAACAATGACATCATGAGGTTTGCAAGCAAATGGATGGAACTAGAAAATATCCTGAGTGAGGTAACCCAGACTCAGAAAGACAAACATGGTATGTACTCATTCATAAGTGGAGACTAGATGTAAAGCAAAGGATAACCAGACTGCAACTCACAACTCGAGGGAGGGTACCTAATAAAAAGGACCCTGAGAAACTCGCAGGGATTACCCAATGACAGAGAAATGGATGAGATCTACATGAGCAAACTGGGGGTGGGGGAGGTAATGGAGGGCAAGGGTCAGGGGAAAGAGAGCTTAGGGGAGCAGGAGGTACCAGGAGCAGAGTGGGAGAACAGGGTGTGAGATATCATGATGAATGAAGATCCCAGGTGAATAGGAAGAAACAGAGTGCTAGAGAGGTCCCCAGGAATTCACAAAGATACCTCCACTGTAGACTACTGGCAATGGTCGAGAGTGCCTGAGGTGACCTGCTCTGGTGATAGGATGGCTGAACACCCTAATTGTCATGATAGAACTCTCATTCAGTGACTGATGGAAGCAGATGCAGTGATTCATGGCCAAGTCCCAGGTGCAGCTCCAGGAGTCCAATAGGCGTGAGAGAGCAGGGATTGTATGAGTGAGAGATACTGAGACCATGATTGGAAAAAGCACAGGGACAAATACCCAAACTAGTGGAAATTCATGAACTGTGAACCAATGGCTGAGGAGCCCTCATGGAACTGGACCAGGCCCTTTGGCTAAGTGGGAGAGTTGATAAGCTTGAATTGTTTGGGAGGCCCCCAGGCAGTGGAGCTGGAACCTGTCCTTGGTACATGGGCTGGCTTTTTTGAGCCTGGGGCCTATGCTGGGACATTTTGCTCAGCCTTGATGTAGGAAGGAGGGGACTGGACCTGCTTCATCTGAGTCTACCAGGCTGGGCTGACTCCCCAGGGGAGACCTTGCCTTGGAGGAGGTGGGAATGGGGACAGCCCTGGGGAGTCAAGCTGGGGCTCACCTCCACATCCACAACATGAGATGTATGAGTGTGAGTGGAGCCTTTGACTGAAATATTAGCCTTGTAAGTTTTCTGGTCCATATGTTGTGATTTTAATCTTAGCACATGGTTTAAAAATCACATTGCCTCAGTTTTACTTTAAAACAATGAAGTAATACACTAATGTGGGCATGAGAAGTATCATTAAAGATTATTTTGAAACCAACCGTCCTATGTTAGACCGTGCTTCTAGCTGCTCAGCAGTTGCTTGATAAATGAACCAGGATGAAAGGCTGGACTGGAAAATTTAAAGAGACCTAGTATCTAAGTAAAAGGGAAAAGTCAAAACAAAACAAAATGAAACCCACATGGGCTAAAGCAGTTAGGTATAATGTCAGCTTTATCTTCACATGCAGTCCTACAAAAAAATAAATAATCCTTGTTCCTCTGTACTGACACTCTGTGTGGGCCATACATGGAGCTGTACAGCTTGGAAAACAGTTTTGTGTGAACACTGGAATTCCTGCAGTGTATTGATGAGGAACACAAGACGGTATAATCACTGAACAAAGTGAAATGTCCAGCTCTCTGACATTTACTTGCAAAGATCTCCTATAATCTATCTCACGAGTTTTCCACCTGTCCTTCTTTCCTTGATAATTTTCAACTGGTAATCCATGGAAGCCATTTAGTTTTTATGAGAGCTCTACTAGAATTTTCTCAGTGTCTCCATGGTTTTTCACAAACTCAGGTCCAGGTGTGCTAGGAGCTCATGCTTACCTCCAAAGTGAAGGGTCACTGGTCCACTGGTCCTGGGTCATTCACTCAGGACTGAAGCACAGAAAGCTTAAACTATCTAGACAGTCCAGTTTCCTATAGTTCTGTCATGAGTTTATGGTGCGGTTCCAATTCCACTTAGCGATCACCATGTTCCATGAAGTGTGACCACACAGGGACAGTAAGGAGGGACACTGAACAGCAGACCAGCTGTATGGTGAAGCTGTTCTCTTTAATAGTGCTGTGAAGAGTCATGTTCACCTCCAGGTTGCACCTTCATCTCTACACATCCAGTACAATGTAGACAGTGCTTTCATGTTCTGCTTCCATCATGGGGCAGTGTCCAGCCCCATAGCACTTCTCTTCATGAGATCACATGGCTTTGATGAACCATTATTGGGAGTCCAGTTACCTTAGAGGAACCCATTGCAATATACACAGACTGGAATCTGGTCTGCTTTGTTGTGCTGACACCCTGAGGTGACAGAGGCCAGAAAGGACCTCCTGTGGTGGCCTCAGGAGGCTTCTGAGTCTGCCATGCTGGTAATAGTGGAGCATCAACTGTACAGTTATTTTGCCTTCTAAAAACCCAGGCATCCATTAGTCTAAGCAGCCATGTAGCCCAGACTACAACTCACCGTGTCTATGGGGTATGGGATGACTTTTATTTTTTATTTATTTATTTATTTTTATTTTTGCTGGAGGACCCCTTAACTGTGAGGCTCTCCAGTTAGAAAAGCTATACTGGGTCCTAGAGCCAGCTTTCTATAATAGGTCTCCAAGCCTGCTTCCTTTATCTCTGGTAGAGTATTCCCTCTGTTCTTGAAATTCCTTTGTCCTATGAGTGTGGTCTCCCTTGGTTTCTGCCCCAACAAGCCTGGCTATTCTTGTATATGATTCTGATTTTCAAATACATAGAAACAATTGAATTTGGAATGTTGCTAATATTACGCATACATGAGCATATGCTGTTGAAGGTAGGGTTTGGTTTCCCATATCAGCCCCAAGCATGTGCATCTCTAAGGATCCTCTAACTCTCCTGTCTTGAGTCAGTGCCCCTGAGGCTGAGACAGAGAAGATGAGATCAACAAACAGCCAAGGAAGACATCATGTGATTAAGAACAATTAACAGGCTGCCTAAGTCCAACTGAGACCACCATGGTCTTATCTCCTTGTATGAACATGTTTGTATAAATGCAGATCATATATCCAGTCATTTTTCTCAGCTTGAAGTATGTAGTTCAGCCATAAGTGCATGAGGCCTCAGGTTTACTGTGGAAGCGAGGTTGTAAAGGATAATAAACATTCAAAAGTTTGCCCATCTTGAAAGCCACAGGAGAGCATTCTGCAAGCAAGATTTCCTTCTGGTGACCTCAGAAGTCAGTGTAGGTTGTGCTGACTGCTCCTCAGGCAGTCAGGTGACCACATGGAGTCAAAGCTTTGCTCACTCTTTTGACCGTATGAGCTTGCTGGAGGCAGGTACTAAACTTCAGATGCAGTGCAGTCTACTGTCTACAGGCTGTGGTTAGAGCCACAGACCCAACGTAGCTTCTGAGACCACAACAGCATCAACTATGGGTGCTACCATGACAACTGGAACCTTACAAGTAAGCACCTCACACCCATAGTGACCTCACACCACTGGAACCAGGGCCCTTTCCCTGCATGTCCCCACTGTTTCAGTCCTGGGCTATGTTCAGGGAACCTCACACCTTATTACAGAGATATTTGTACTTCAGGTTTATTGCTTGTAAATTCTCAAATGTCAAGAACCTGAACCAACATAGATGTCCACAAACATATTAATGGGAAATAGGTTGGTATAAATGTATATGGTTATTATACACACAGAGAGAGGGGATGCTATTTAACTCTAAGAAAATATAATCACAAAATTACAGAAAAATAGATGGATGTCAAATATATATCAGTTGAGGTCACCTAATCATATAAAGAAATACAGTGCATGCTCTCCCTCATATGGTTAGTATAGACAGTAATATATGTATACATGCGATGTAAAATAAAAACAGAGGATAAAGGTTAAGTATTAGGGGATGAGGAAGATTTAAAGCAGGTAATGAACCTGAGTTGTGGAAGAGGACATATGACAACTGATTTTCAGGTCCCAACTCTGTCATGGACTTTAATTTTCATGGTGTATTAAGTGCATAAAATATATTCAGTACAGATAGTGTCAAAAATCCAATGTAAATACTTCAGAGTCTGTTCTATATATCCATTCTACATACACAGAAGCTTATGATATGTGTATGTAACAGGCTTTCTCTTGGTCCACCAACCATCTCAGAAATCAT
Organism: Onychomys torridus; assembly: GCF_903995425.1. Taxonomy (NCBI): domain Eukaryota; kingdom Metazoa; phylum Chordata; class Mammalia; order Rodentia; family Cricetidae; genus Onychomys; species Onychomys torridus. The sequence continues at coordinate 71,924,791 of NC_050457.1, read as the reverse complement.
GACATGGAGACTTATTACTTATGAATGCTCAGCCTTAGCTTAGGTTCATTTATTGCTGGTTCTTATAATGTAACCTGTTTCTCTTCATGTACATTTGTGTCAGGGCTTTTTACCCTTCTTTTTTTCTATATATCTTGCTTTCCTGCTGTATCCATTGTTTACTGGAGCCTCCTGACTTCTGGTCCTGGTGTGTCTCTCTCTGCCTTGTTCTCTTCTCCTTTTCCTCCATCCTAGACTTCACTTCTTATTTATTCTCTCTGCCTGTGAGCCTCACCGATCCCTCTCCTGCCTAGCTTTTGGCCATTCAGCCTTTTTTTTTTTTTTTTTAGACCAATCAGGTGCCTTAGGCAGGCAAGGTGAATCAAATGCAACACATCTTTACATCATTAACAAAGACAGCAGAAACAAATGTAACACAACTTTACACAGTTAAAGTAATATTCCACAGCATAAACAAATGAAACCCATCTTTGGCTAGTTAAAATAATATTTCACAACACTGTGGTTTTCAGGTCTTCTTAATTTTCACATATGATTTTTTTTTTTTTTACTTTCAAGAAATAGGGCAGCCAGGCAGTGGTAGAGCATACCTTTAATCCTAGCACTTGGGAGGCAGAGTCAGGCGGATCTCTGTGAGTTGGAGGCCACCCTGGGCTACCAAGTGAGTTCCAGGAAAGGTGCAAAGCTATACAGAGAAACCCTGTCTAGAAAAACCAAAAAAATAAATAAATAAATAGGGCAGCTGGGAGGTGGTGGTACACACCATTAAACCCAGCACTCGGGAGGCAGAGGCAGGCAGATCTCTGTGAGTTCAAGGCCAGCCTGGGCTACAGAGTGAGTTCCAGGAAAGGCTCCAAAGCTACACAGAGAAACCCTGTCTCAAAAAACAAACAAACAAAAGAACAAAAAAAGAGAAAAAGAAAAAAAGAAATAGGGCTTAAAATTAAAGAGAGAAATGAGAAATGCCAGCTGAGATTATGAGTCTCCTTATACTATTTAGTCCTGGGAATATACGTTTCTGCTACAATATTTACTCCCGAGTGTGTGTGTCTCTGTTACACTATTAACTAGTGAGAGTATATGTTTCTGCTATACTATTTACTCCTGACAGCATGAGCCATTGCTGTATTATTTACTCCTGAGCTTGTAAGTCTCTGCTAGAGTATTTACTACTGAGAGTGTATCTCTGCTACTTCTCACTTAAGCTAGTTCCCTAAGAAGCTCTAAAAAAAAAATCATTGTCTTGTAGAACAAATGTATAGCCATTAAGGTCAATTTTATCCATGAGGAAATCTCTCTCTGTGTTCTGAGGAAATTAATAACTAGGTCTACAGAGATGTCAATCAGGAAGAAAACATTGACTCACGTACACGTAGCAAACCGGACCTTTGTTCAAGGTGGATTGCTGACTACATCTTAGACAATTTTAAAAGACAGAACCTCCCCCACACAGCAGCCCATCTTTGTTATTATCTAAGATGGAAATTAAAGCTGGAAGCATAAACTCTCTTTGCCATGTAATCTAGAGGCTTATTCATTTCTTGGTGTTTTCTCTAATGCACATATGACATTTATAGGTTAATAAACTTTTTAAACATGACACAATGATAGTTATGTGAAGTGTTTTCTTGTAACTACCTACCAAGTTCATGCGACTGTTACACTCCTTTCCTAACTACAATAATGTTGGATAGCCCAGAACAAAAACAGCTGTGATCACTATGGATGTAGGAGGGAGGTAAAGGAGGATGGGTAGGCCACTGGGCATTGTTCCTCTGTTGTATTCATGGCCAAGTGGAAGATATAAGGTGAGTCTGGCCACATCTCATCTCTGCAAAGCCATTCCTGTCTCTTCCCTGGGGTTACACTGACACAGGGATCCTTAGTTCTTAGCATCTGAGCCCTTCTGGAGTCCACTCACTTGATCCCTCATGATGCCTTCCCAGTAGGGTGCTGACCCTCTGTATACTTTATGACAGCCAGATTCATGTGCTGTAATCACTGCTAAAACCAGTCAGTTTGGATATGTCTAAAGCCAACAAATATTAAAATGATATTAGTTGGGTAAATTTAATACATGTATATTGAATATTTTATTCAAAACTCCACATTCACCTATTGCTTCTTACACTTAAAAACACTTTTCTCTCCCAACTTGGTGGGCTTTTCCTTTATTATTTCTTCATTACACTTAGTGCTCTCTCTATGTGTAGGGGTGTTAGACAGTTGACTGTACCTGGAAGACTCTAAGAATGACTGTCTCCCTCAGGAGCCATCAATTGCTAATAGCTCCTCCACACTGTGAGACACAGTGAGGCCCTTATACAACCATGCTTATTGTATGGTGGGATTTAGCTTGTTTAATTGTTGTACATGTAGTAATAGCCCCAGAATGTTCAAGCAGGAAATGGCACTGCCATTTCTAGCAATGTTTCACTATTCTAGAAATGTTTAAACATTTTTGCTATCTCAGTGCAGACATCTACTGTTTCTGCCTCTGACATTCTTCCTCTTTCCCCTCAGGAATCTCTGACTTGTGGCTTTAGATGTGTGTAAGGGACCTTGTTTATAATGTGGGTATAAAGATGAGGACTTGGGTTCCTGACTCTGTGAGTATAAAGATGAGAACTTGGGTTCATTTAGTTAGTATCCACTTATTAGAATAACAGCATTAATTTCCCCCTAGGGTTTATAACCTAGCCAGGCAAAAGCATATCACCAAATTAACATGATACCAGTTACTATTTGTGGAATAAGATTTAAATCCAATCAGAAAATGAATGGTTTCTCCCATAACCTTCCTGTCATTATTGCTCTATGGGCACTGTTGTTTTTTATCAGCTGCACCTGATACCATCTCTGCCTCAGCTGATGACTGTGTCTCTGCAGCTGCTGCCTATTGCTGCTGAGGCCTTAGACTGGAAGAGCCTTCTTGTGGTTTTAACTAAGTCTCTATCCTTTTATTTTACCAATAAGAATTCAGGAGCCAAATGCTGGGTGAAAACCTGCTAGCTCAGAGAGACAGATTCTTACACACCGAGGGGAGATATTACAGGAGCTTGGATGACTCCACTGGGAAAACAACAGTAACTATGACACAGCCCAGATCTCAGACTCCAGGAACCCAGTGGACAAAGTTAGGACATGGTAAAGGTTTCAGGGAACATTTACAGTTACACAAGAAAGAGACTCATTAATCAAGGCAAATTTCAAACACACCGCTTGAATAAACTGTGGGGGGTTACAACAAAGAGAAGTCTCCACTGTTCTCTGACAACATTCTTAGTGCTCTTGGAAGTTAGCTGTTTGTGTTGACATTCCAAAAATAATTAACTTAATATTCTCCACTATGGACACATTAGAGGTGGATAAGACCTGAATTACCAGCAAAGATTTTTACCACACTTCACATACTCATGGGAGTTTGTAGCCAGAATTAATCATTTGCTTTCTTTTAAGGGTTGAGAAGTAAACTTTTTAAGACATTTGTAGGATTTCTCTCCCATATAAATTCTATCATGTATTGAGTACAGATAAAACAGTTAATAAAGTCTTTGTACATTCCCCTCAGTCTTGCAGATTTTCTTCAGAATGAATATTCTTTCTTTTATGTCGTCTAAGAGATGAAGATGAGGAAAACCATCTGTTACACTCTTCACACTGGTAGGGTTTCTGTCCAGTATGAACTTTCTTGTGTTTAGTAAGGGATGAGTGATAACAATAGGCTTTGTAACATTCTTCACACTTGTATGGTTTCTTTCCAGTATGGACAGTCTGATGCTCTTGAAGGTGTAAAAAGTAGGAAAACCTTTTGCCACACTCTTCACATGTGTAGGGATTGTCTTCAGAATGGATTTTTTGATGTACTCTAAGGGATGAAGATGAGCAAAAGCACTTGCCACACTCTTCACACTTGTAGGCTTTCTCTGCTATATGAGCTGCCTTGTCCTCAATGAGGAAGGCAGACTTAGTACATCTTTTTCTTCTCAGTTCACACTTGCTGAATTTCTCTCCAGTGTGAACTGCCTTGTGGTTCTTAAGGCTTGAGTAATAACGAAAGGCTTTGTGACATTCTTCACACTTGTGTGGTCTCTCTCCACTATGAATACTTTGATGTTGCTTCAGCAGTGAAGAATAGTAAAATAATTTGCCACATTCTTCACACTTGTAGGGTTTCTTTCCAGAATGAAAACTTTGATGTTGCTTCAGCATTGAAGGATAATAAAATAATTTGCTACATTCTTCACATTTGTAGGATCTTTTATCAGTATGATTTTTTTGGTGTATAAAAAGTGATGAGTGAGTATTGAAGGACTTATGACATTCTTTACATCTGTAGGGTTTTTCTCCTGTATGAAGTCTCTTGTGTATGGAAAGTGTTTTATGAGAACTAAGACCCTTACCACATTCTTCACACTTGTAGGGTTTTTCCCTTGTATGAATTCTCTGGTGTTGCATAATTAATGAGTTACAAACAATAGTCTTTCTGTACATGTTATAATCATCAGGTATTGTTCCTGTTGAGCAAAAGTTGAGATATCAACAAAGGCTAGGAAATAGTCCTTATACTTAATGCTTATCTTTTTAAAAGGAAATATTTACTCATATATAGTGAAGCATCAGTGAGAAACTACAGTGCACTAAGAATAAATGATAAAATATTGTAGGTAGAAATAATCTATACTTCTACTAGAATAAGGGCACAATAATACATATTATTTGTAGTTTAATAGCTAAGTAAATTGTACTGGCATTTTACTTACAGAAATAAACCCATTAAACAGTAGAAATGTTTTATGGTGTGACATTCATGAAATCATAATAACCAAGCTGCAAAAGGAGAAAGTTAATGGTGATTGTGTGAATTTGTATCATCTAAATACAAAATTTTTATCTTCCACATAGAGTTTTATTTTGTAAAATATAAAAGATCTGCTGCACAGGAAGTAGATTGTCTACAGAAAGATTAAATTTATAGCTCAAAAATTGAAAACAGTGTTTTAAATTTTGTTTGGATGACAAGAAAATATATACCTGAAACATATTGAGTCTTGGTTAAAAAAAAGAGCAAAACTTCAGGTTCACCTCTGAATTACTGTGATGGTATTTTCTTTGTACTCTAACAAATAAAGCTTGCATGAAGATCAGATGGCAGAGCCAGCCACTAGTTGGCCATAGAGGCAGGCAATGGAGGCACACACTTTTAATTCTAGCACTTGGGCAGCAGAGGCAGATAGATCTCTGTGAGTTCCATGCCACCCTGGACTATACAAGATTAATCCAGATTAGAAGATAAACAGAGCCAGGTGTAAATGGCTCAGACCTTTATTCCCAGTACTTGGAAGTTACATACCTTTAATCCTAGCACTAGAAAGGTTGAGACAGGAAGTCATATGGCTGGGCACACAAAGGAATATAAGGTAGGAGGAAACTGGTTCTGCTCTTTCAGATGAGGACTCAGGGGCATTGTGTCTGAGGATTCATGGAGACAGGATTTTCCCTTTTTGACTGATGAGTTGGCAAGGTGATAAGTGACTGTGGCTTGTTTCCTCTGATCTTCCAGCATTTACCCCAATATCTGGCTCCAGGATTTTATTATAGGATTAATTTGGATTTGTTCAATATCTGGCATCCAACTTTTGGAGCATGAATTCATGAAAAAGCCACTTGCCTGTGGCATGCAGCTACTGGCACAGGCTAGAGCTACATGTGGCCATAGATATTACCCTGCCAGTTAGGTTTCCTTTCAGAGTTAGCCTATCACCGTTAGCCAGCTCTGCATTTCAGGCAGTCCCCACTACACAACTTTTTTCCCAAGCTGCCCTGAAGCACTATTACAACAGAGAGAGTTTGGTCTCTGTTTCATAATATGATAGGTGGTTTGAAAATGGAACAATTAAATGGGAGGATAATAATTAACATAGATGGGATTTAGGTAATGTCAATTACAAAAGTTGTTTGATCATTTCTGTTTTATTGTTTAAAAAGTTGGTTAATATGAGTGTCAAGATGAAAGTTTTAGAAAAACTTGTTAAAACAGATCATAGCAATATTCAGACACAGACAGAAGAATATAAAGGAAATCCAATCTCAGCATTACATTATAAGGTTACAGAGAAACAGCCTAAAGCTTTCAAACAGCCAACTTTAATCTATCCAGTAACCTTACAGGAACTGCCAAATGACAGATATCCCCAAGGCTGTGTAAGGGCTGAATGGACTCCTGTGCAAATGTTAGACTTGAGGAGCTTTCAGGAAGTGACGGTGTCATATGGAATATATTCACCTTTTGAGAAGCATATGTTAAACTCCTGGTCAACTCATAATACAATTATCCCTCAAGATTGGCAAGACTTGGTTACAGCAGTCTTGCAGGATGGTCCCCAATTACAGTGGAGGAACTGGTGGGAGGAAGAGGCTAAGACCACTGAACAGAGTAGAGATGGAAGTATTGAAATCTCCCAAGACCAACATCCTGGGGAGGGAGATTATGCTGATGTAGAAAGGCAATCTTTATCTGATGACTACACCTTGGCTTTACATCATGCAGCAGCCATGAATGCTTGGGACAGAATTGGAGAAGTAGGAAAGAAAATTGAGTCATTAACAAAAGTTATACAAGACCCAAAAGAAACCTTCATGGATTTCTTACAAAGATTGACTTTACCAATAATTAGGAATAATACCTAATTCAGAAGCTACACAAATAATAATTGAATCTCTGGCTTTTGAAAATGCTAATACACAATGCAAAAAGGTAATTAGGACATTAAAGAAGAGATCAGAACCCATGGAGGAATGGATCCAGGATACAATCAATATTGAATCTCATAACTATAATGATGCTTGGAGAACAGAGGTGATTTCCAGAGGCTTGAAGAAAAATTGAAATGTCAAATGTTTCAATTTGCAGTAAACAAGGTCACCTAAAAGGGACAGTAAACAGGATGTTCCTAGAAACAAGGTTTTTTTTCAAGGACTAATCCCAACAGAATGCCCCTCCTTTCTGTAGTATGCAGAAGGTATGGCAAAGGCAGACATTGGAGTAATGAATGTAGATCAACAAGGGAAAGACAAGGTAATCCTTTGCCTTTGCCTTGAGAAATACCCTGAGTGGCCTCTTGCAGGTTCCCACGTCAAATTCTGTTCATTCCTTTCCTACCATCATGGAAGAAACTTCTTCCCTGAGCAACTAAAGAACCTAATACCTACTGCAAAAAAAGCATATTGCTCTGAATGATGAATCAGCTATAGAAGAGAGAAGAAAAAATTCAGGAGATACTATAAAGCAAATGTTTTGGCAAATTTCTATAAATCAACAAAGACCAAAATTAAAAATACAAAGAAATGATGTTCTCATTGAAGAGCTTGTAGACATAGGTGCAGATGGAACAATAATTGAATGAGAATCTTGACATCCAAATTGACCTCTTCAGGAGGTAAATGTTCAGGTTTCAGGGATTGGAATGTTACCCCAGGTAAAATAGAGCATGAGTTGGGTTGAGTGTATAGGGCCAGAGGCCAGAGAGGAAAATTAAAGCCATATGTGGCTAATATTGCAATGAACTTATGGGGATGTGATTTGTTACAGATGGAATACTCAGATTAACATTCCTCCAATCTCAGAAACAAACTATAAACTAACATATGTTTCTGGGGAAAATATTAGAATAACAGTTACTGACCATTTAGGTAGTACAAGAACAAAGTACAACAGCTGCTGATCTTTCAAAGACATCAATAGTCCTACATTTAAAATGTTTAATAGACAAACCTGTATGGGTTGAGCAGTGGCCTTTAACATCAGAGAAATTGTAGGACTTAGACTGCTGGCCTTTGAATTCTCCTATATTTGTTATTAAAAAGAAATGCGGAAAATGGAGAATGGTAACAGATCTAAGAGCTGTTAACAAAGTGATTCAGCCAATGGGCTCTCTACAGACTGGAATTCCTTTGCCTTCTCTGGTCCCTAAAGGATGGTCTCTTATAGTTATTCATTAAAAAAATTGTTTCTTCACTATACCTTTACAAAAAAAAGGTAGAGAAAATTTTCCTTTCATGGTACCTACTTATAATAATTTTCAGCCTTTTAAGAGATATCAATTGAAGGTTCTCCCACAGGGACTGTTAAATAGCCCCACACTGTGCCAATATTTTGTACAACAATAATTGGAAATCATACATAAACAATTTCCTCAATCTATAGTTTACCATTATATGGACAATATTTTACTGCCTGATTCAAATGTAGATACTTTAAAAAGAATGTTTGAGCCGGGTGGTGGTGGTGTATGCCTATAATCCCAGCACTCGGAAGGCAGAGGCAGGTGGATCTCTGTGAGTTCAAGGCCAGCCTGGCCTACAAATTGAGTTCCAGGATAGCCTCCAAAGCTACAGAGAAACCCTATCTTGGGAAAAAATAAAAAAGAATGTTTGAAGATGTAAAGAAAATTTTTCCCTCTTGGGGATTACAAATTGCTCCTGAAAAAAATACAAAGAGGATATTCTATTAATTATTTAGGATATAAAAATAGGTCTACAAAAATTAGATACTAAAAGGTACAAATTAGGAGCAATCAATTACAGACTCTTTAGGACTTTCAAAGATTATTGGGAGACATTTCTAATCTATGGCCCACTATTGGGGTAAAAAAAAAAAAAAAATCATGAACTGAGTAATTTGTTCAAAACCTCAGATGGTGACAAGGACTTAAAGAGTCCAAGAGAATTGCCAGCTGAAGCTGAGAGGGAATGTGTTTTGGTGGAAAAGAAATTAGATGATACAGTTGTGGATTGTTTGGATTCAAAGCTGGATTGCATTCGGGTTATTTTACCCTCTAAGCTTTCTCCTACAGGAGTTTTAATGCAGGGGGAAGACATTATATTGGAATGGATATTTTTACCACATAAACAGAGTAGGAAACTAAAGACATATGTGGAAAAGATTTCTGACTTGATTTTTAAGGAAAATTGAGACTTCATCAATTAGCAAGAACAGACCTAGCAGAAACTGTAGTACCTTTAATTAATGATGAATTTGAAAAATTACAGGAAGAAAGTGAACCTTGGCAAAGACCTTACAGTAATTTTTTGGGAGAGACTAACAACGAATATCCCAAAAGCCAGAGAATTCAGTTTATAAAAAGAACTAACTAGATTCTTCCTCATATTGTATGGAGAACACCAATTTCTAGATCCTGTACATTTTAAACTGATGTAAATATATCAGGAAAGGCATGTTACAAATCAGACAATTTAAATAAAGTGGCTCAAAGCCCTTATAATTCTATCTAAAAGTCAGAATTATATGCTATTCTGATAGTATTAATGGATTTTTCAGAACATCTTAACATAGTTACTATCAGTATGCAGAAATAGTTGCTTTACACATTGAAACTGCTGAACTTATTCCTGATGAGTCAGAATTAACTCCATTATTTTATCAGTTACAGAAATAATAAGGAATAGGAATCATCCCTTATATATAAAACACACATCTGATCCCATATGGGTGTGTCAGGCCCTCCTGCACAAGGTAATGATGAAATTGATCCAACTACTGATAAGAAATGTGCTGGAGGCCTCAGAGTTTCATAAAAAAAACACCATGTCAATAAAAAGGGTCTGAAAAAGGATTTTTCCATCACTTGGCAATAAGCCAAGGAAATTACAAGGTAATGTCCTATTTGTTCTTAATAAATACTTAACCATACTCCACTACTTGCTGGAAGGAACTCAAAGGATACTCCATGGAATGAAATCTGGCAGATGGATGTGTTTCATTTTGTAGAACTTGGAAAATTAAAATATGTACATCACACCATTGATACCTATTCAGGATTTCAATGGGTAACTGTTGTGTGTTTTGAAAAGGCTAATTCTTCAATAACATATTTGTTAGAAATTATGCCATCATGGACATATGAGTACAATTTAAGAAAGACAATGCTCCAGCATATATCTCTAGTAAAATGAATCAGTTTTTTGCTTATTACAATATAAAGCATATTACAGGAATACCACACAGGCCAAGCAGTCATAGAAAGATCAAATCAAACTCTAAAGGATATGCTAAATAATCACAAAGGGGTTAATAAAGACCCCCTGAAATAGATTGCATAATGCTTTAAGAACTTAGAATTTTCTACACGCTAATGAGAAAAGAAGGACTGCTGTGGAGAGACATTGGTTAATAGGAAGAATTACTTAATTAAATCAGCCTGTATAGTTTAAAAAATGTGCTGACCTCAGAATGGAAACCAGGATATATGTTATTTTTAGGCAAGGGGTATTGCTTTTGTTTCCTCAGGAGAAGAAAAGCTATGGATACTATCAAAATTGATAGAGGTTCGATTTGAACAAGAGAGACCTCTTAATTAGAAGAGCTGGTGGTTCACCGCCACCATGACTATTCAATTTAAACTAACTTTAAGACTAACAGATGCTTTTCATTTAATCAGATATAACTTGCCAAAAGGGAACATCCCCAAAATTAGGCTTGGGGGAAGGGTTTTGACTTTGTCTTTTCAAGAGAATGAAGACATCTAGCTAAGGAATCTGAAGACCACTGGATGAATGAGACATATGAAGAAAAAGGATAAATCATCCAGAGAAAATGTCCCAAGAAAAAGAGCAAATTGGTCTATTAGTATATCACATCTCCAACAGAAAAAAATTTCATAATGCTTCCCAAATGTTTGTTTCTGCTATTCTATACAGACACATTACACAAATGTCCTCTTTGTAGTTCCAATCCAATTAAAAATTAAATCTGGCTTTGGAGTTGGAGTGTGGCTCTTTCCTTCTCTAAACCCAAGCATGCATGTTAAAGGAAAATGCAAAATCTCTGTATTATGTTAGAAGAGCTGCCTGATATGAGACAGAAGAAAAACCAAATTTAGGGATTATTTTATTGCTAATAATCTTATAATCCTTTTTTAACTTTAAATCTTTAACACTACTCTGAAGGTATAAATATTATCTCAAAATTCATAACATGTACATATATATATATATATATATATATATATATATGTATATATATAATTTTGTCATGATATTAATGGTCACATAGAGTACTAACTAATTTTAGAAACAGGCTTCATCTAGCTTCCTATACATAATTTTGGGTTTGAGTCTCTCTCAGGTAACTAGCAATTAAGTTTTTGTACTCTGAATGTACATAACAAATGATGATCCTTTAACCTCTTAGAGAACTACTGCATATGACATTTAAAATGCTTATGTTTTCTGCAGTGAACTATGACCATGCCTAACAGAAACCATTGAAGTCTCCAGAAGGAGGATAGGTTCTCAAAACTGCAATTCCACCAGAACTATGGTCATGCCACTAAGCTGACAAACACCACCCAAAGATTGGCTTTGGACTATAAACTGCTCAGGGCAATTTCAAGGTGGCTAGCTGATATTGTCCAGCTTCACAGATGACTCTATCTAGGACTTGAGATAAGCCCTGCATTTTTCCATTACCCAGAAATTCGACAAGAAATGATGCAGCTAGCTTTCCAAGGAATTGATAAATATTCCAGTTTTTTTTCAGGGTCCCCTAAAGATGCTTTTGCCCCCAGACAGCAGGAAGTAAATTTAAGAACATGATGCACACATTCTCAAGAGGTGGGGTAGGTGGTTTGTGGTTGTTAAAATGGGTTATATTTATCGTCGATTAGGGTGGTTGGTTATAAGTTGTTCTTGGTAATGATCAGGAAAAAAGCTTAATATAAGAGATTAGATTCAGGGATCTCTTTTGAAAGGAAAAAAGGGGGATATATATATATATATATATATATATATATATATATATATATATGATAGTATAAAAGGGTAGATATAAAGATGATAGGAGGAGACAGGAATTCTGCCCCCTTCGTCCTGAGAATTCAGTATAAGAAAGAAGTCTCAAGTCCATCGCCTTAACCACTTGGCCATGATGGCTCAGAGGTTAAGAACACCAGCAGCTCTTCCAGAGGTCCTGAGTTCAATTTGCAGCACCACATGGTGGCTCACAACCACCTATAATGAAATCTGGTGCCCTCTTCTTCTTTCTTTTTTTTGGTTTTTCAAGACAGGGTTTCTCTGTGTAGCTTTGCGCCTTTCCTGGAACTCACTCTGTAGCCCAGGTTAGCCTCAAACTCACAGAAATCCCCCTGCCTCTGCCTCCCAAGTGCTGGGACTAATGGCATGTGCCACCACCGCCTGGCTGGTGCCCTCTGCTGGCATGCAGGAATATATGCAGACAGAACAATGTATACAAAATAAATAAACGAATCTTTGGAAAAAAAAAAAAGAAAGAAGTCTCTCTAGTGGCTAGTTCCTTTATGTCTCTGATCTTACAGCATTTAGCCTGATATCTGATTCCAGGTTTTTATTATTAGGAGCAATTAGAATTCCCACTACATGCCTTTACTTCAACTGACAACAGTATATTGTTTAGACTGGAACAGCAAGGCACCAAAGAAAATGACTGCAAAGCTTTGACAAGACAAGGTAGGACAGTCCTTCAATTTCCCTGTTTCTCAAAAATATCTGTTAGATATTCTAGGCCTGTAGGCAAAAAATGAATGCCCCAGTGACACAGAAGAAATTTATGTGATTAACCAGGCAGCCAGAAGTCCCTATTATTAGGTAACATTTCACCCTTCTGGGGTCTTTGATCAAGTTAAAGGCTAATAATTAAATTTAAAGTTTCCCTTAGTTATGATGAAAGTCATGATGAAAGATAAAATGTTTTTGATTCACAAAGATAAAATAGATACTAAAATAGGTTCTCTAAATTTGCCAATATAAAAGAACTGAATATTGTAACTGTAATGCTTACTTGACAACTGTTATTGTTATGTATAGTTTTACTACGTTAAAATTAAAACTTTCCTTTTTAATTAGACAAAAATGGGAAAATGCTATGGAATAAACCTTTTGAACACTGTGAAGATGTGTTACTTTCTTTGTTAATAAAAAGCTGAATGGCCCATGGCTAGGCAGGATTTTCAGGGTAGAGAGAATGATGGGAGGAGGAGGAAGGGTAGAGGCAAAGGAGTCACAAGGATGCAGAGGAGAAAGAGGTAAATACGCCATAAATAGAAAAGGTACTGCCAGATGAGAGCATGTAAATAAGACATATGGGTTAATTTCAAATGTAAGAGCTAGTTAGTAATAAGCCTGAGCTATTGACTGAGAATTTATCATTAATATTAAGTCTCTGAGTGGTTATTTGGGCAGAACTGGTGGAACAGAGCTGATCATGGTCCCGACAAAAAACTTCGAATACACTCTTTAACCCTGCTCCTGTTACAAAACTGGAAGACAAGGTAAATGAACACTTGGAAGAAGTTTGAGTATCAAACTTGAGAAGAGGAACCAAAAGATCTCTTCCTACCATTTGGACTCATGGTAATATTAGCTAAATTGCTTCCTATAGGGGTAGCCACAGTGTCTAGCCAGACTAGATCTGAAACAAAACATTTTAAAGCTCTGATGTATATGGGAACATCAGGTTTAAACATAAAAGTTTATAACTTCTCTAACAACTTTTGAATTGGAATGAATGTATCCAAATAACAGTTAGATGTAGTGGGTAGCCATCCCAGCCTTGGCCTGGAAGTTCCAACCACCATTGAGGCTTCTGTAATGGTCACGCCCACAAGGCAGGGCTGAGGGAGGAAGCTGAAGACCCAGGATATAGAGGAGAGGCTTCTCTTGGTTCCTGAACCCTGGCAGCAGCTGAAGGCAGGAACCAAGATGGTGGGGAGCCAGCACTCAGGGAGGAGTGGGAACGCCTCACTCACAGAGGCTTTTGCTGGTCTGGGGGCTAACCTAGGGAACTCAGACCGGACTAGCTGCTCCCTTTTTCAGGAATGGAACTATGTAGGTGTTCCCTGTTTAAATGGAACTTTGCAGGCAGGTGTAGGTACTCGCCGGCTGGGGAGGAGGCTGAGGGTGGGAGCCGCCTAGGCCTTTTGAGTTTGCCCGATGTGAGCACCAGATATTGGTGAAATTATTAAGGCCACTCCACGTAGTTGAAAGGGAGGTTTATTTTGTGGGGTAACTTACAAATGAAGGGATAGGTTTCAGGGTCTGGCAAAGGTATGGCACAGTCCAGCGGTGCTCTCTGGAGAACTCTGCTCCGTCTACCTCCAGTGTCCAGCATCCTGGAACAAAGAGAGGCCTCTCCTCTTGATCCTGGGTCTTCAGCTTCCTCCCTCAGCCCTGCCTTGTGGGCGTGACCATTACAGAAGCCTCAATGGGGGTTGGAAATTCCAGGCCAAGGCTGGGATGGCTACCCACTACAGTTAGACCTAATAGATAATAAATAGGTTAACTTGAAAATGCATAAGAAAACAAACCCACAAAAAAGCATGAAGATTTACAACACAGTGAAAGGCCTAAATCTACCAACTGTCATGAAATAGAGGCACACAATCACTGTCTCCAGAACTGGTTTGATGGGCATCCCTGAATCAACAGTGTAAGGCCCTGTAGATCACCCTGTCGTCCTCTTCCTTTCTAATGGTCTGGCCCTGCTGAACCACCCGGTGGTAAATAAAAGACTCAAAAAAGAAACTGGCCTTTAATGGCCCTACACAACCCCTTTAAACAATATGTTAATGATTTGACTCTTCCCTAAGATCAGTGGAGAGTGAACTGTCCAAACTGACTTTGGTTTCTCTGAGTTTAATCCAACTGCTCAAAACCCCCATATTGTTCTAATCAACAGAACTTAAACTATTGAGCTTTCTGTCTCTGCCTGCCTCCCAGTGGTGGAATTGTGGGGTTGGCTTAATAATCCCAATCACACTCACTTTGGTGTAGAGATCTTTATGGCATGAGTCTGCTCACAACCTCTACAAATAAATGACTCTCAGTCTGACCAGCACTGAGTTCTCTTTCCCTGATCTTACACTACAATGGAGACTCAACGGAGAGAAGAACTTTAGAAAACACTGTAAATAGGAGCTCAGGTAGTGGGTAGTAGTTGGGGAATTACAAGGCTTAACAAAATTAAACCATCATAAACTTCTCAGACATGAGTTTTGACAACAAAGCCATAAAGGAAAGACCTAAATAATGATTCCCACAGTGTCATGTTCCAGGGTAACAGGAAAGCCTGCCTTTCTATTGGAAAGTTGGACCTCAACTCCGTTCCTTAGGCCTACACACCTGGCTGCATGTTGGCTGCTTCTTGTCTCTTCACATCTGAAGATTCTTGTCTTTGCTCCAAAAATGTCACCAAGTGTGGCTTAGGCACAGCAAGACCTGTTTGAAGAAAACGGGAACAAGATTGTTTATGGGTTCTTTTACTTGGAATTGACATGTCCCTTCCAGTACATGGCTTATAAGGAAAGAGATGATGTAATAAATGATTGTAGACAATCAGTTCCTTAAATGTTTTCTGACAGGATCACTATACTACATGGACAAATTTACAATATCCAGATTCTGAGTTTCATTTAAAGGGAAAAAAAAAACATTAAAACTGAATTATGAAACACTGTCATTAACAAGTGTACTCCATGTTTCATGCCATTCAATTTCTAACAGTCCTAATAGAGTGAAGGAAACGTACATCCAGCACAGAAAGATTAAACACAAAAAGAGAAAAACAGTGAGATGACTCTTTTGTTATTAATTATTTTTATTTCTCATATGCATTGCTGTTTTGCTTGCATGTATGTCTGTGTGAGGATGAAACGTTAATCTAATCAATCTTTACCAATAAAAAATCCGGAGTCAGATATCAGGGTAAGAAATTGAAAGATCAGAGAAGCAGGGAAGCCGCCAAGAGTCTCTTCTGTTCCTCCCTCTAAAAGAGCTGAGGTCCTGTCTCAGCCCCACTTTACCACTTCCTTTCCCTCTCTCTACAGTCCTCCAAACCCCTATGGTCAGCAAGTTGCTAGCTCTGCCCTCTTACTCCAGGGAAGCTTTCCTTGTCAGAACACAATCAAAATATCACACAACATGAGGGTGTCAGATCTTGGAATTACAGACAGTTGTGAGCTGCTATATGGGTGATGAGGAATTTAACTCTAGTGGAGCATTCAGTGCTCTTAACAACTGAGCCATCTCACCAGCCCCAAAATGATTCTTAATACAGCAGTCTCCCTAATTTTTCTGGAAACAAAGGATATGAAACTGGCGGTTGAAATGCTCCCATGAGACACCATACAAAGTGAGGAAGCTACATGTTGATGGTGAAATAAGAATTCACTATGGATGATCCTCACCCAGGAACACAAGGTTGCTGTAATTCTCCAACATCACATCCCTGTACAAATTCCACTGAGCAGGCTCCAGGCATTCCCTCTCTTCTGCAGAGAACTCAATGGCCACATCCCAGAAGGACAGCATTTCCTGCAATAAAGATCAATGAATGATACTGCACTTTAGTTTAATTAAAACCATTAATAATATAATAACCAAGATGCATTGGGCTGGATAATCCTCTTGTCAACTTGATACTATCTAGGGTCATTTGAGAAGAAAGGAACATAATTGAGAAAATGCCTCCCTAAAACTGTCCTGTAGCCAAAACTAGGTGGCATTTTCTTAATCAGTGATTGATATGAGATACCACAGTCCATTATGAGTGGTACTTGTCCTGGGCAGGCAGTTCTATATGGTGTAGGAAAGTAGGTTGGGCATGTCAGTAAAGAGTTTTTCTGTGGCCTCTGTTCCATTTCTCACCTCAGGTTCCTGCCTTGACTTCTCTCAGCAATGGACTGAATTGCAGTGTAACATAAACCCTTTCTTCTTCAAGCTATATTTCGTCATGATCTTTATCACAGCAACAGAAACTCTAACACAGGCATCATGTGCCTGTGGACACAAACTAGATTTTGCCCAGGATGATAGAGAGCTAGCAATGTTTCTTACATTACTCATCTATGATTGAAGTGGTCACATGATCTCACTCTGGACCCATCTTCAAGACAAGGTAAAAGATCCCTATAAGCCCAGTTGGACACGATCCATTTAAGATAGAAATGTAAAATAAAGACATCCACAGAACATGGATTTAGTGCCATATGCTACTATACACCACACACACACACACACATTTCTATCAGGAGAAAGTCCTGGTTGGGGAGAAGGATTTCTCAACAGTCGATATGCACAGTCATAAGTGTGAAGTGAAATGAAAACACAGAGTCTGATGCAGCAGCTCAGGCCATCATCTGGGTTTCAGGATTTCTACAGATTCACTAATGATGCAAATGATGGTGACAGAGGACATGAGAGGAGCAGGCAGGGGAGGAACTCACAGACTGAATGTCATTTAAGTGTCTGATCATGTGAGAAAACAGGCAAGTCCAGGACTAACAGCACTGTTGAGAATTTAACATAGAATACACATCACTGGTCTTTTTGCCATTTTCCCTTGCTATTTTTTTCTGTCAAATATTGAATGAAGTGTCTTTAGTATTCCGAATGCATGGTTTGCACATGTGGTACCTCTGTATCCATGTGCTGAAGGTTTTTTTATTTTTTTTTGTACTCCAAAATGTTTTAATTTTAGAATTTATGTTTTTCATATTTTATTGAGTAAATGCCCAGAAAGACCTAGGAGAATAGTCACACATTTTTCCTTTTTATCAATACAGAAAATATCAGTAATTTATTAATAATGAGGTATTTTGAAATAATTTCATGGTTAAGCTATGGATCCTCTTTCTCAGTTATGGTATAGTTACCTCCTCAAATACTATCTTCCAGGTATCTGAAATGTACCCTACATAATGCTTACACACATCCAACATTCGGGACAACAGCACTGGGGGCTTCTTCCTCCTATCACACTGTCCCTGAGCATTCATCCTTCAGGAAGTGTAGTTGGCATTTTTCTTTGGGACACAAACCAGCTCCCAAATAATGACACAGAGACTTCTTATTAATTATGAAAGCTTGGTCTTTAGCTTATGCTTGTCCCACTTGCTCTAATAACTTAATTTCACCTGTTTCTAGTCATCTGTTTGGCCTTGTTGCTTTTACTTTCCTTTCATTCTGTATGTCTTGCTTTCCTGCTTCCTTTCTGTCTGTCTGTCTGGCCGCTGGGAACTCCCTCTGTCTCTGTCTCCTAGATTTTTCCTCTTTCTCTGCCTGGAAGTCCCACCTCAACCTCCTGCACAGCTATTGGCCATCTAGGTTTTATTAGAGGAATCAGGTACCTTGGGTAGGCAAGGTAAACAAATGCAACACATCTTTACATAGTTAAAGAAATATTCTGTACACAGATGCAAAACCTCTTTGCAATGTTCAACTAATATTCCACAACAAGGAAGTCCCAAAGTGTTGGCTTCCTGAGGTCACTGGTCAATGGAAAAATCTTTGCACGTCCAACTCCTGTGCCTTATGATTCTGTATGTTTAACAGTCTCTACCTTATATGAGTTCAGTTCATTACATTTCACAAAGTGAGGAGATCATGTGTTATTTACCTTTATCTGCCTGAAAGAACTTCCAGTTTCACCAATATTGTCACAATTGGCAAGAGTGAAAATATATTTTCAGAGAAAAATTATTGAGTTAAAGCATAAGTAACTACTCACTGCAACTTCTCTCATATCCCCCAATAACCCATTTCAAATACATAGCCTATTCTTCTGTAATTATTATTGTTTTACACATATACAGAGTACATATATTTCTACACATAACTATATGATTATGACTGACTGATTCTGTTCAGTGTTGCCTGTCTATAAGTTTTGAGGACTGACCACTTGTTACTGGATGAACAGTGAGCGCTCTCATCCTGGGAAACACTAATTCTCCCTCTCTCTACACTTGGATGCTTACCCAGCTGACTGCCCCCTGCAGGGGATCTAGTGCCACTGGCATTGTTCAGGGCTTGTTCAGGCAGCCATGTTGTTGGGGTATCATGGGTGCAGCTTCCCTTCACTTTCTAGAAGGCACAGCCTCCCAGCAGACTTGCTGGACCTCTGGCTCTCATAATCAATATGCCCCTATGCAGAGATATTCCCTGAGCCTTGTGTGCAGGAATTGTGGTATAGTGTATCTTTTGGGTCAGGGCACCACAGACAATAGTTCTCTGCACTTTGTAAGTTTTTGTTTTCTGGAATGTTCTCTGTGCTGCAGAAAGAAGTGCCTTTGATGAACAGTGACAGCTACACTCCAGTGTGGGTCTAAGGAGAAGTACTTGGAGTGCAGTTAGGGATTGCGATGGTTTAGTGGCATTAATGTGTTCTCCTCTATGATTTAAGACCTAACATGTCATCAGAGGCAGTTCCAAGTATTATGTAGGTCTCCTGTCCCCTCTAAGTCCCATTGGCAGCTGCTGCTAAGGCCAAGATGTGAGAGGCACTGTGACACCTTTAGAGATATCACACCGTACTGGTCATTGTTGTGGTTCATGGTCATAACAGCTAAGCAGGACTATTTACAGCTTCTCTCCCTTGGAGCTTGCAAAGCAACTTCCAGCACTGAGCAAACTCACCCTTAGGCAGGAGACCTTCAGGTCAGATCCAGCTCCAATCCCCTGACTCTTGTGTCAGCATTGGAAGGAGGGGGTAGCTATTTGGTAGATGTTTGGTACAGCAGAAATATATACTCTGTAAAGAGTGACTACATAGAAACCTGTCCTTAAATAAAGGGCAGAGCTAATTAGCAACTGGGACAACATATCTCCAGGTTACCAGCTACCTGAAGAAAATTGGTGACTAGAACACCCAGTAATTTCTCAAGAGAAAAGCAATTGAACTGTGTGAAAGATCCCTTATAGCTAGTAGAGCATGTTCTTACCTTTACAAGGAAGGGAATAAACCTCGGAAAAGACTCTTCTTATTTATATGATCACCAAGAGCAGGGGAAAATGGTCACCGTGGAGAATGGAAAGAGCCCTGAGCACAGTGAAGATGGAAACATACTTCTGTGAGAGAAATATTGTAGCTCCCCGATGGAGAACTAACTGCAAGGATCACTCCCTATGTTGCCCAGCACTGGCTATCACCATTCTATGAGGAAGTGTCTGCTGTCTTGAGGCCAATCTCCTATGAGATGCTGTGGGTGGAGGGCAGTGAGCCTGTAAACAGGATAGCATTTAGTAGGAACTTTATTGAATACAATTAACAGCGAGCATTTCAAGGGAATTTGAGCCTACCAAAATTCACTTTCTATGGAGGAGAAATGCAAACAATGTCTGGTCTGAGGTGGGCAAAGTGTCATTCATTAAAAATTGCTACATATTCTCACTATAATTTTGAGACAGAAATCTGTAGTCCACTTGAATAGAGACTGGTCCTAGAGGCAAGCCTAGAACAACAGAATTGACAGATTGACAGAGTAGATACATTAAGAACTCCTGCATCTCCTGTCAGTATCCCTCAGAGACACCTTTTCAGAGAATCAGACAAAACTGAAGATTGGTGGGAAGTCCAAGCCAGATGCAAAGAGAGGACTGGATTCCTGATCGGGTTCCTAACAGTAGTGACCTTCCATTCAAAGCAGACTACATCCTGATCAAAATACACATTATACACATTATCAAATAGCAACTACTAGATCTCTGTCCCAGCTCTATACTTCTATATGTGTGGCATGAAAGAGTCATTAATTTTTGCTTTAAGCCACCACATCTTGCAATTATGACTCAGAAAGTGGAATAAGCCATGAAAAATACTGTAGACCAAATGTAGTATCTGCTTTGGAAACATGAATTACATAATTATAATTTAAATTTCAAAATATCCCAAGCTTTGCCTTTTATATTAGATGTCTAGATGTATGTGTGGGTTTTAAAAGTTCATCTATTGCTTCTAAAGTACCAGTAAGTGGAGTATATCCAATAAAGATTTGGGACATACACCTTTATAGATCAGGTTAATTACATATAGATATTACAGAAAAGTCAACAATGGAATGTAGATTTTCAAAAAGATGGCAGTGCATTCACACACCTCTTAACTAAAAATATGTTGCTGTATTTAATAATGACTATGGAGGACACTCTGACAGTCACTTTTATAACCTGAATTGACAATGTAATGAATATCTGTACTGCTCAGGTATGGAACACCTGTATTGCCAGGTTTAGACAGTGAACCTACATTTGCTGCTCAGGTAACTCAACACTTAGCTAAGGTTTTGGGGGCTGATTAGAAATTATATTTTGCTTACAGGCCCCAAAGTTCTGGATAAGTAGAGTGTATGAATTGGACACTAAATGAGGCCCTTACCAAATTAACCATGGAGACTGGTGGAGATTGTGTGGCTCTCTTTCCTTTTGCCCTATATCGAGTCTGAAATTCTCCATATATACTCAGACTCATGCTATTTGAGATCATGTTTGGTTGACATCTTCCCATATGCGCAGATTTATGTCAGAACTGCTCACTGAATTCACTGATGTTAACTTGCTTGCCTCCCGAAATGCAGCAACCTCAGTATTCAAGGATATCTGGCCGAGATTTCAGGAGGGTGTATGGAAAAGCCCTTTTACCCATCCCATACCAGTTCCAGCCTGGAGATTGGGTCTACATCTGCAGACATCAACACAGGACCCTAGAACCTCGATAGAATGGACCCTATGTCTTGATCCTGATCACCCCACTGCCATCAAGATCAACAGGATGGCCACTTGAATCCACCATTCTCACGCCAGGGCAGCTGATTCAGAGTTGGCTGAACCACCGAGACCAGCGTCAGGAGACAGCAAACCCAGCTGGAGCGGGACTGCAAAACTTGACCCAGACAACCCTGAGACTTAAACTGAAGGTCAGATCTGATGGCCATGCTGATGGCCTTTTTCCTTGCCCTTCTGACATCAGACAGGGCCATCAGTAGCCCACATCAACTCCCAAATCTCACTTGGCAGCTTTTAGACTCACCCAAAGCCCAATAGTGCCCCTGCTGATCCTACGATCGATACCCATGTGACATAATTTGACATAATTTGCCCGGGACCTGTCCCACACCTCTGTAGCCCTGTAAAATTAACCTTCATAGATCAAGGTAAAAAGGCAAAAGATTGAAATATGGGTAAAGCATGGGGCATTAGGCTATATGAGTATGCATATGATCCATGGGCACTATTCACTCCAGCTAATGACCTCAAACCCTACCTCCCTAGGAGGGCAGGAGGATCCCTAAAAGATAGGGCCTAGCAGAGTGCTGACCCCACCTGAACTGGCCCTACCCCAGGAAAAACATCAGCCAGTCACATACCATCCCAGTCCCCCTATCAGGTTGTTACCCCTCTCTGCACACTTCGCCTTACCATACCAGAGCCAGACACCCTCTTAACGCTACTGGAGGCTTCCTACCAAGTCTTTAATGCTTCTAAACCAAACCTCACCTGTGCCTGTAGGTTATGCCTTGACATTAAGCCCCCCTACTATGAGGGGAGTACACAGAATCTAACCCCCTTCTCTTACTCTTCAGTCTGTTGGGGAACGAGGCTCAGCCTAGGAATGGTGCCTGCTTCTTAAATGCTACTGTGTAATCAGACAATTCAGGTGCTTCCCCACAAATCTATCATACTCCCAGAGAATGGATGGTCAGCGTGCTCCACAGGGTTAGCTCCCTGTGTCCATGGACAGGTATTAAGTCAGGCTAAGAACTTCTGTATAGTGGTGCATCTGGTTCCCAAAATAGTCTATCACCAAGAAAAAGATGTAGGATTCTTAGCAGGTCTTATTAATAAAAACAAACCTGGAGCCAGGTATTGGGGTGAATGCTGGAAGATCAAAGACACAGAACAAGCCACAGTTTCCTCACCTCACCAGTTCCTCAGCTGGTCTTGTTTCCTCAGACTGGAAGCTTCTGAGTCCTCATCCAAATGAATCTCAGCTGAACTACTACTCACAGCCTGAATGCTTAACCAGCCAAATGCTTAACCAGCCAAATGCTTCTAGTTTCTGGTCTTCACGCCTTATATACCTTTCTACTTTCTGCCATCACTCCCTGCGATTAAAGGTGTGTGTCACCATGCCTGGCTGTTTCTAATGTTGCCTTGAACTCAGAGATCCAAGAGGGATTTCTGTCTCTGGAGTTCTAGGATTAAAGGCGTGTGGTACCACTGCCTATCCTCATGTTTAATATTGTGGCCATCCTGTTCTCTGACCCTAGATAAGTTTATTAGCCTGCACAATATTTTGGGGAACAGAATACCACCACATATATCAAGATTAGAGGGGTGCCATGTTGGACTACAAAGAAAGCCTGTGATAGACCTCACGGTAAGTGTCCTCCTCAGCCTGCAACTGGCAGGCGCAGAGACTGGGATGTCATCCTAAGTGGTAAAGGGCAAATGTTACATTGACCTCTGAGTTGCCATTGACAGACACAGAAAGGCTTGAGAACACTATTGCCCACCTGCAGGCCTCGACATCTTCCCTTGCTGACCAAGTGTTATAGAACAAATGGGGTTCTTACAACAGGGAGGGCTATGTGCAGCTCTTGGGGAAGAATGTTTCTATGTTGACCATTCGGGGCTGGTAAAAGAATCACTGGCAAAGGTCAGAGAGGTGTTCCAAAAATGTAAAAGGGAGTGAAGCAAACGAGGCTGGTTCAAGTCATTATTCAACTCAACCCCATGCTTAACTACTTTGATTTCTGCATTCTTGGGTCCCCATAATGATTTTATTACTCTTTTTTTTTGTTTTTTTGGTATTTTGAGACAGGGTTTCTATGCTTTGGAGCCTGTCCTGGAACTCACACTGTAGCCCAGGCTGGCCTTGAACCCCCAGAGATCTGCCTCTCAAGTGCTGGGATTAAAGGTGTGCGCCACCACTGCCCGGCGATTTTCTTACTCTTACTCACCTTTGGCCCCTGTATCCCGAACAAGCTAATTTCCTTTGTTAAGGAACAGATAAATACAGCACAGCTAATGGTGCTGAGTCTCAGCACCTTCCATTAGGGCCCCTCAGAGAGAACCCATGAAAGGGTCTCATAAGTAACATTGAGAAGGGGAAATGAGGAACTCAAGCCCTTGCCTGGACCCGTGCCCTGGCCCTTCTGCAGCCATGACATGTAGCAGTTATCTTAGAAGGTCTTATTAATAAAATCAAACCTGAGGCCAGTTATTGGGGTGAATGCTGGAAGATCAGAGAGACAGAACAAGCCACAGCTTCCTCAACTCGCCAGTCCCTCAGCTGATTCTGTTTCCTCAGACTGGAAGCCTCTGAGTCCTTATCCAAATGAATCTCAGCTGAACTGCTGCTCCAAAGCCTGAATGCTTAACCAGCCAAATGCTTCTAGTTTCTGGCCCTCATGCCTTATATACCTTTCTGCTTTCTACCATCACTCCCTGGGATTAAAAGTATGTGAGTCACCATGCTTGGCTGCATCCTTGAACAGATGGATTTCTGCCTCTGGAATGCTAGGATTAAAGGTGTGTGCTACCACTGCCTAACCTCTATGTTTAATATTGTGGCTATGCTGTCTCTGACCCCAGAAAAGCTTATTAGGGTGCACAATATTTTGGGGAACACAATATTGACATAATGACAGGCTGTAGAAACAACCCAACAGGATGTAGACCCCTGGCATAGCACAGCACGGTGTGCCCTTGAACCCCTGACCTTGGGCCTAGCTCTACTTACAGGAAAACCCCACCAGATCTTCCCATATGGTGGAAAAAGCCAATTAAAAGTTATAACTAATGGGCTCATGATAAAAAAAAAAACAAATGTGGTAACCAAGGCAACCAATAAAAGAGATACTAGTTATCTTGCACCTACCTGCAAACTAACCAAGGACAGCGCTTCCAGATGCGAGGTGCTTCAATCCTGAGTCTGTTCCTATGTAGTCTGTAGACCCCAAGCGCACGTTGCTTCACTCCCCATGAAAACTTTGCCCCTTTGTTACTTGGGGTCGCTCCTGCTCTGCTGTGTCAGACAGAGAGTCCTGAGTTAACTCGCAATAGTAAAAACACTCTTTGCTTTTACATTGGATTTGGTTCTCTTGATGGTCTTTGGGGGACTCTGAGTACAACACATATGATCTTTTCACCTGTTCCTAGACACCCTGCTCCTGGACTAGCTCAACAAGCTCAAGGCCAGATCAAATCATGTTGACACAACCATTGTGGTCCACCCTACAGAAGGGACGGAAGACTTTTCAAAAGTTAAGAAAACCCAGCCCTCAAGGTGAGGCTTGGAGTCAGCTTCTCCAGTTCCTTCTTCCTGTAGAGGGTCCCTCTGTGTGTGGGGGGGGGGGGGGGGGGGGGGGGAAGGGGTGAGTGTGGTTGTATGTGTGTTCTCTCACCTTAGTCAAAGCTTTTCTATTGCAACTGATTCTGGCAGATCTGTTGGCTGGTTCCAGAATTTTGAACCTGTTACCTTTGTTTCACCTCAAAAATTTTCCTCTCTTGCTTATTTAACTGGCAGAGAAAATGAACACGATCAAAACCTCAAGACCGTTACACTAAGCGGCTACAGAGTTCAGGAAGGACCAGACCCCGTTTGCTCTACAGACACTGAGAAACCTGACAGCGTCCATGTGAGATGGCTCAGCTAGAGAAGCATGCTTCCCCACCAGAGCTGCTCACTGAGCTCCCAGCTCCACCTCAGGAGCAGGCAGTCAGCTGACCATCATTAGTTTGCAATCCTGGACTTCACTATCAACTACTCCGCGATACCGGGAAGCTCTCCTGTCCCAGAAGACCAAGCCGGATTTGGACCTGGACCGCAGGGGACATCCTAAGGAAACTGTCACTCAAGCACAGTCCCTATCGCCCCCTCCCCAGCCCTGACCTGCAACCTCATGTGACCCAGCCAGTTCAGCACAGCACCTCCAAGGCAGTTTCTTCCGCCCTCCCACCCAGCCCAGGTCCTCTCCCTTCAAGAAGGACCCGCACCCCGCACAGTGCCTGAGGCTGCGCTGCACCCTGGACCAACCTCCGTGTTAGAGACGCAACAGGACTGTAGAACAGGAAGGACTCTCGCCCAACTTTGGGAAAACTGCACACGTGTGGACTGAAGGCCAGAAGGGAATTTCCTGGATGGCTCCTGGTGATGTCACAGTGCCACAGACTACATTTCCCAGAAGTCTAGGCGAAAGAATTACCACAACCCAGATACAGAGATTTCTCCTGTTCTGCATTTGAGTCTGACTGCCTGCAGCAGGGTATTGGAGGAGGGAATCAGCAGGACAGCCCTGGGGAGTCAGGCTGGTGTTCACCTCCAGATCCACAGCATGAGATGTATGAGTGTGACTGGAGCCTTTGACAGAAATATTAGCCTTGTAAGTTTTCTGGTTCATATTTTGCGATTTAATCTTACTATAGCGTTTAAAAATCATGTTGACTCAGTTTTACTTTAAAATAACAAATCAATGCTGTAGATGTAACTGTCTTGTTAAATAAGAAACACAGAGCCAAATACAGAGTTAATAGCCAAGAGGTCAGAGCAATAGCTGAGAGCTGAAAACCTTACCCTTCACTGCTTCTGATGATGTCTTTCCTCTCCACAAGAGACCTACTTCCTTTGTCCTGTCTTGTTTTTTTTTTTTTTTTTTAATTTCTGTTCTGCCTTCTCATTGGTTGTAAACCCAGCCACATGACCGCTCATCACTGCCTGTCTGTACAGACCTCCAGGTCTTCTATGGTTGGTATTGAGATTAAAGGCGTGTGTCTCCATGCTGGCTGTATCCTTGAACACACAGAGATCCACCTAGCTCTGCCTCCCAAGTGCTGGGGTTAAAGGCGTGCACAACCACCGCCCAGCTTCTGCTATGGCTTGCTCTGACCCCAAGGCAACTTTATTAACATACAAATAAAATCACATTTCAATATAAATAAAATATCACCATATTTCCCCTTTTCTATTTTATTTTATTTTTTAATATATTATTTATTATAATTTTTTTCCATTTTACATACCAACCCCAGTTCCCCTTCCCTCCCCTTCTCCCGCCTCCTCACCTCCCTCCCACTCTACCCCCATCCACTCCTCAGAGTGGGTAAGGCCTCCCATGGTAGTCAACAAAGTCTGGCATCCCAAGTTGAAGGAGAGCCTAGCCCGGCTTTGTATCATGGCTGAGCAAGGTATTCCACCACAGGGAGTGGGCTCCAAAATGTCACTTCATGCACCTGGGCTAAGTCCTGGTCCTGCTGCCAGGGACCCCACAAACAGATCAAGCCACACAACTGTCACCCACATTCAGCGGGCCTAGTTCAGTCCCATGCAATAAATAACTAAAAAATGTCTTGTCCATTCCTATTTGACAAATTCAGAGAAAATAATTCCATTATCTATCCTATTTTGGTAAGTCCAAAATGTACCTGATTTACTTTCTATCCTAACTTATATTACTAACAGAACTGTCTTATAACGTCTTTCAAATTTATACACTTAAACCTCTTAGTTTCTTTTCTGAAATTCTTAACAAGGAAAAACGATAACTATAACTAACTGATCTTCAACTCCCGCAGAGACCAAGAAGGAAATAATACTACCTAATAAAAAATAAAAACAGGAAGCGCATGCAAGCAGCTTCCAAAAAAAAAAAAAAAAAAAATGTTGACAGAACCTGGACAGTCACCTGAGGTTTCTCCGCAGTGTTGGGGCATCATCTTCAGCCTATAGGCTTAGTGTATCTGACAGACTCATTTGTGAATTAGGATGTACACAAGGGCAATAGTGTGACCTCACATTTGATGAGAGCAGTCCATGTACCAGAAACACCTGAATAGTGTCATGTCATGATTCAGGATTTTAAATTGTGGAAATTGTTGATTTTTTTTTTTTAATCAGCTGTCCATTTTTCTTGGCTGTGTATATGTGGCTTCATCTCGGCATCCTATTCTTCTCCACATCCCTCTATTAAATGCCAGTCTACTATTGAGAGGTGTGAGCTTAGTTACTCTTCAAGAATAACTGTTTCAGGTGCTGTCCCATTGCACATCAGAAGCCATTGGCCCACTCCCTGTTCAGCTGCCTTTGAAGAAAAGGGCACAGTACCTTTTCCAGATTGCAAAGGCCATTCACTTCAGGGATGGTGCCATATTGTCCTGTCTTCAGAAGATGCCTTTTGTTAAAGCCAGAACCACACTTGTTTTTGGCAAGAATCAGTAGTCCTTTGATTCATGTCCTGTCTGTCCTGTTTGTCAGCAGTTGATTTGAGGATACTTTGTTGTCCAGTGGCTAACTTTTGCCACAGTGAAGGTTAACTCCATATGCAGTTTCTTCAATGCCCATATTTTCTCTGAAGTAGATTGGTACTGCCAGGAGCCGACATGTCTCATAGTCATAGCAAAAAAGAAAAATTCCTAAGTTATTAAAACATTTTAAATGCCATATTCTGTAGACCTCTGAAGGGTTTGAAGATGACCTATCTAAAATATATTTGTTTGATCTTGAAAACACACCTAATATGACTACAAGTTCGATTGTAATGTCTAACTACTAACTTTCATTTCTATATATTCTAATAGTTGGTAATAACATTCAAGGATAAGCAAATTGCATTACATTGTTAAATGAATGGTATAAGTACAATATCCTGAGCAAGATTAGAAATATGTGTATGGCATATCCTAACAATCTCAATATCTATCTATCTATCTATATATATATATATATATATATATATATATATATATATATATAGTATATAATTTAAAAATCCAATCTAACATAAAATATTTAAAACTAGTAATTGTCTTTTTCTTTTCTCTCTTTTTTTTAACAAGCACCTTCTAATATTTCTCTAAGATTCCCTAATGTGGGAATGAGAAGTATCTTTTAAAGATGATTTTGAAACCAGTCGTCATATGTCAGATCATGCTTCTAGCTGCTAGGAACTTACTTGATAAATGGACCTGGATAAAAGGCTGGACTGGAAAATTTAAAGAGGCCTGTATCTAAGTAAAAAGGGAAAGTCAAAAATGAAACAAGCACGGGTCAAAGCAGCTGAGTATGTCAGCTTTGTCCTACGAACAAACAAACAAACAAATAAAAATTCTGTTCCTCTGTACTGACACTCTGTGTGAGTCATTCATGGATCTGACTCCATAACATGGAAAACAGTTTTGTGTGAACATTGGTGAGGGATGCAGAGACAGTATAATCACTGAATAAAGTTAAATGTCCACCTCTCTGACATTTACTTGCAAAGATCTCCCATAATCCATCTCAGGATTTTTCCACCTGTACTTCTTTCCCTTGAAAACTTTCAACTAATTATCTATGAAAACCATTTAGTTTTTTATGAGAGCTCTACTAGAATTTTCCCAGTGTCTCCATGGTTTTTCACAAACTCAGATCCATATTCACCACCAGGTGTGCTAGGAGCTCATGCTTACCTCCAAAGTGAAGGGATGATGGTCCTGGATCACAGACTCAGGACTGAAGCACAGACAGGCCCAGTCTAGAGTTTACTGTGTTTCTACCATGAGTATATGGTGCAATTCCAATTCCCCTTAGCTATCCCTGCATGTTCCATGAAGTGCAAGCAAGCGACTTCCAAAAATTGTGAGAAATGACAGAAAAACCTGGCTGCCTGGACAGTCACCCAAGATTCTTTTGCAACTTCAGGGCATCTGTCTTCATTCCACAGGGCTAGCATATCTGACAGACTTTTCTGTGAAGTAGTCCTTTATTTTGTGTCCTGCTTGTCCATTTGGACAGCATATTGTCAGAAGTCAAGAGAAAAAAGCACTTTCTTGCCCAGTATCTGGCTAACTTTGCCACAAAGAAAGTAAATTCCATATGGAGTTTCTTCAGTGCCCATCATCTTCTCTGAAGTAGATTGGTGCTGCCAGGAGCAGACATGTCTCATTGTCACTAAAAACAAAGTACCTGTGTTATTAAAACATCTTAAATGCCATATTCTGTAGATCTCTGAAGTGTTTAAAGATGATCTATCTAAAATAAATCTTTGTTTGACTGTGAAAACATACTTAATATGACTACAAGTTTGATTGTAATAGCTGAAAAACTACTAACCTGCATTTCTTTATTATCCTAAATAGTTTGTAATAATAACTTTCAAGGACTAGAATTACATTGTTAAATGAGCTGTATAAGGTACCATACCTTGAGCAAGATTAGAAACGTATGTACAGTATGTTCTAACAAAGTTAATCTCAAATTTAGTAATATAAAAATTTTGTATACAATATACAAAAATTCAATCCAATGTAAAATATAAAACTAGTAGTTGCTTTATAAAAGTAGATTCAATAATCTACCCCTTTTCCCTATCATATTTGTATCCCCTTCTTTTTTTTTTCAAACAAAACCCTGGATCTAATCTCCTTTGTTCAGCTTTTTTCCTGATTATTACCAATACAACTTGTAACCAAACACCCTAAACAATGACAAATATCCATTACATATTGAATGACCAAAACCCACCCATCCCACCTCTTGGGAATGTGGGCATCATGTCTTAAAATTATTTCCTGCTGTTTGTGGGCAATGGCCTCTCTAGGGGATCCTGAAAAGAAGAATTTGGGTTAATTGTCAAGTATAGGAGAGGCGGCTGTATCATTTGTTGTCCAGGCTCTGCAGAATGGGAAAGTGCAGGGCTTGTCCCAATCCTGGCTAGAGTAATCTGTGAGGCTGGATCATCTCACCTCGAAGTTGGCCTGTGCAGACTGTAGTCCAAAGCTGGTCCTTGGGTGCTGTTTGTCATCTTAGCTGCATTATCATAGTCCATGTGGAATCATCATTGTGGGACCATATCATCCTTTGGAGACTTCAAAGGTTGCTGTTAGGCATGGTCTTGGCTCATTGCAGAAATCTTAAATGTTTTACATGTCATATGCCCCAGATCTCAAAGTGGTTTCTCATCTATAGCTGCTCTATCTCCCAGAGAAGTATGGTTTTATACAATAAGCATTAGGTATTTTATTTAATTGCTCAGAGAAGAAGCTTCCTTCATGATGACAGGAAAGAACTGAACCAAATTTGACATGAGGACCTGTGAGAGGCCCCCCAAGGCATTTTCCAGTGGGAAAGGGTTACCTTGCCTGTTCCTTATTGTTCTACATTCGTTAGTTCAGTGCCTGCCATTGCCACACATTCTGCATAATCCAGAAGGGAGGGGCATTCTGTTTGGATTATTCTTACAAAAAACATTGTTTCTAGGAACTAGTTTTCGACCCTTTTGTTGTTGTTGTTGTTTTGTTTGTTTTTTGATTTTTCAAGACAGGGTTTCTCTGTGTAGTTTAGGAGCCTGTCCTGGATCTCACTCTATAGGCCAGGCTGGCCTCAAACTCACAGGGATCTGCCTTGTTCTACCTCCTGAGTGTAGCCGAATTTCTAAACAGTCTTATTAAATAAAAACAAACTCAGAGCCAGTTATTGAGGTGAATGCTGAAAGATCAGAGAGACAGAACAGGCCACAGCTAACCTCACCTTGCCAATTCCTCAGCTGATCTCGTTTCCTCAAACTGGAAGCCTCTGAGTTTCATCCTGCTAAAAGCCTAAAAGCTTAACCAGGCCCTAGTTCCTGGTACTCATGCCTTATATACCTTTCTGCTTCCTGCCATCACTTCCTGGGATTAAAGGCTTGAGTCACTATGCCAGGCTGTTTCCAATGTGGCTTTGAGCTCATAGAGATCCAGATAGATTTCTGCCTCCAGAATGCTAGGATTAAAGATGTGTGTGCCACTATATCTAGTGGCTCTATATCTAGTGGCTGTTCTGTTCTGTGACCCCAGATAAGTTTATTAAGGTGCATAATATATTGGGCACACAATATCACCGCACCTGAGTGCTGGGTTTAAAGGCATGCACCACCACCTCCCAGTGTACAATCCCATTTTAGATGACCTTGTTTACAGCAAATGAAACATTTGACATTTTGATTTTTCTTCAAACATTGAGAGGACAGGAGAGGAAGGGACAGACAGGAGCCAAGTATGAAAACAGAATTGAAGCTGTGTAGAGAGATTTTGGCTTAGAACAATAAAGTGAATGGACTAAAGAGTTTCATATATGTAGATTCATTCAATTATCCCTCAGATAAATTAACTCGCCACTGGTAGCATCTCTTCTGGAACTCTGGGAAAAGACTATAGTGGGGCTGGACCACAATAGTCTTTGTTAACTTTCCTGTCCTGAGTCAGTGCTCCTGACTCTGAAACATGGAAAAGGAAACCAACAAACAGCCAAAGAAGACATTGTGTGATTAAGAACAACAGACTGCCTACATCCAACTGCAACTCTCATTGCTTATCTCCTAGTATAAAAGGTGAATAAAAGTGCAAAGGACACATTGAGTCATTTTATTCCAGCTTGGAGTATGTAGTTCAGCCATAATTACATGAGGCCTCAGGTTCACTCTGGAAGGAAGATTATACAGGGTCCAAACATATAAAACGGTGCCCACAATCACAGCCAGCAACCATAATTTCCTCCCAGTGACCTCAGAAGTCAGTGCAGATTGGGATAGCTGCTCATTAGACAGCCAGGTGACCATATGGAGTCAAATTCCTTGGTCACCCCTTTGACCTTATGAGCCTGTTGAAGGCAGGCACTACACTTCAGAAGCCGTGCAGTCTACTATCTGTAAGCTGTGGTTAGAGCCACAGACCCAATGTAGCCTCTGAGACCTGAACAGGATAGACTGGGTTACCACTGGAACCTCACAAGTCAGCACCTCATACCCATAGTGACCTCAAACTACAGGAACCAGGGCCCCGTCCTGCATGTCCCCACTGTTTCAGTCCTGGGCTATGCTCAGGGACCCTCACACCTTATTACAGAGATATTTGTACTTCATGTTTATTGCTTGTAAATTCTCAGTTGTAAAGAGCATTAATCAATGTACATGTCCATGAACATATTAATAGAAGATAAGTTGGTAAAGGCTTTATCATTTTGGAGGACAGGATGGGAGGGTGAGGGAGGCACAGAGTAGGGCAGTGGGAGGAGGGATGAGATGGGGATCTGTGCTTGGTACATGAAACAAGTAAGAAAATGTAATAAAAAAGAAAAAATAAGTTGGTAAACATAAATGTATATGTTTATTACACACACACACACACACACAGGGGATGCTATTTAACTCTAAAAAAGTATAATCACAAAATTTACAGAAAAATGGATGGACATGTAATGTATGTAAGTTGAGATCACTCAGTCATACAAAGAAATACACTGCATGTTCTCTTTCATATGGTTAGTGTAGACAGTAATATATGTATACATGCGAAGAAATGTATATGTGCATATACTATGTAAAGTTAAAAAGAGAATAAAGGTTAAATATTAGGGGATGAGGAAAATTTTAAGCAGGTAATAAACGTGGGTATTGCAAGAGGACATAAGATAACTAACTGATATTCAGGTTCCAACTCTGATGTAAATTTTAGTTTCATGAAGTGTAAATGCATAAAATATATTCAGTACAGACAGTGTCAAATCCAATGTAAACACTTCAGATTCTCTTCTGAATGCCCATTTTAAATGCACAGAAGTTCATGATCTCTGTAGTATAACAGGGTTTTTCTTGAGCCATCAACCAGCTCCAAAATCATGACATGGAGACTTAGTTATGAATGCTCAGCCTTAGCTTAGGTTCATTTCTTGCTGGCTCTTACAACTTAACCTGTTTCTCTTCATGTACATTTTGTGTCAGGGCTTTTTAACCTTCTTTTTTTCTATACATCTTGCTTTCATGCTGTACCCATTGTTTACTGGAGCCTCCTGGTCCTGGTGTGTCCCTCTCTGCCTTGTTCTCTTCTCCTTTTCCTCCATCCTAGATTTCTCTTGCTATTTTTTTTTCTCTCTGCCTTCAAGCCCTGCCATCCCACTTCTGCCTAGCTATTGGCCATTCAGCTTTTTATTAGATCAACCAGGTGCCTTAGGCAGGCAAGGTGAAACAAATGCAACACATCTTTACATGGTTAACAAAGGAAGCGGAAACAAATGTCACACACCTTTACAAAGGTAAAGTAATAGTCCACACCAGAAGCAGATGTAACACATCTTTGCCTAGTTAAAATGACACTCCACAACACTGTAGTTTTCAAGTCTTGTTAATTTTCATATATGAATATTTTTTACTTTCAAAATAATGGGGTTTCAAATGAAAGAGAGATGAGAAACGCCGGCTGAGTTTCAGAGTCTCTGCTGTACTTAGTTCTGAGATTATATATCGTCAGCAGTCAAGGTAAGGGCACTTTCTTACCCAGTGGCTAACTTTTACCACAAAGAAAGTAAGCTCCATAAGGAGTGTCTTCTATGCCCATCATCTTCTCTGAAGTAGATTCATGGTGCCAGGAGCAGACATGTCTCATTATCATAAAAAAAGAAAAGAAAATCTATGTTATTGAAATATCTTAAATGCCTTATTCTGTAGATCTCTGAAGTGTTTGAAGTTTGAATGACTCCACTGGGAAAAACAACAGTAACTATAACACAGCCCAGTCCTCAGACTCCAGGCACCAAATGGACAAAGTGAGGACATGGTAAAGGTTTCATGGAACATTTATAGTTACACAAGAAAGAGACTCATTAATCAAGGCAAGTTTCAAACGTATTGCTTGAACAAACTTTTGGGGGTTACAGCAAAGAGAAGCCTGTAATTTTCTCTGGTGACATTCTTAACATTTGTGCTCTTGGAAGTGAGGTGTTCATGTTAGCATTCCAAAATAATTAACTTAATATTCTCCACTATGGATTCCTTTGAGTTGGATAAGATCTGAATTGTTAGCAAAGATCTTACCACACTTCACACACTCATGGAATTTGTAGTCAGAATGAATTATTTGATGTGTTTTAAGTGTTGAAGAAGTAAACTTCTTCTTCTTCTTCTTCTTCTTCTTCTTCTTCTTCTTCTTCTTCTTCTTCTTCTTCTTCTCTTTCATAACTGAGACTTTATTGGTTGGTTGAGTACACAGACATTTCAATTCTTAAAACATAGACCCAAACTCTAATAAGAGTCATACATTGTGTTCACGTACCCAAAAGAGCCATGTGTTGTTTCTCTTTGAACTTATTCCAATGATGTTCCATCCTAAGCTTGGCAAAATTTCCCTAAGACCTCACATAACAATCAAATGATCACAATCCTTAATTCCACTGACTCACAGTTTTATGCCACATACAGTACATATTCAAAATTTCAATCTTTCACAGCACATTATCACAATTGTTAGGAAAATGGACTGCCATGACCAGAGACAGTTCTGACAGGGCAAGGACCGAGGAGTGTTTTTGTTTTTTTTTTAGGATACAGTTCTACTAGAAACACAAGACCAGAAATAACTGAAAATATTCCAGACACCAATGCACAACCAAGACTCCAAATTACTATTTAGTATGTGTTGTAGGATATAAAACTAGCCCCCTCTATAGAATGTTATGGTGTCCCCCGAGACAGTCACAGCCTCTCCTGATTCAGTATCCTGCTATTTTCTGGTTGTACCAAAAAATAAACAACCAGCAAAAACACTTAAAAAATTGGGATGAGGTGGGACTTCCTCCCACCTTTTAAAAACGTTTCTAGAGCTACTAAAAACCTCACATTTACAAAATAGTTGATAAAAAAATATTCCCCGGGGATTGTACAAAAAGGGAGGCGGGGACACTGACAGACCCGATGGATGGCTAGTTGGGCTTGGCTTCTTTCTTTTCCACTTCAGAGGCTGACTCTGGTTTTCAGTCTCTCCATTTTCTGCAGGCACATCTGTGGTTTGCTGGTCCGACACCTCAGCCTGTTTGCCCTTTGCTCCCCTCTTCCCTTTCGTTTGCACTTTTTTGTCTGATGACTTATCCATTCCTGCGGTCTTCTTCAGCTTCCTGTCCACCTTGGCAGGGGCGGGCTTGACCGACAGCCTGGCTGAGCATTGCTTAGACTCCGCCTTCGCCACTTCATCCTCACTAACCTTCCTCTTGGGCATCTTGGCAGCGCTGGGAGGGAGGAGCATGCAAGGCCCAACCTGTCAAGGAGCTACACAAACTAAAGAAGTAAACTTCTTAAGACATTTTTAGGATTTCTCTCCTGTATGAAATATATCATGTGTTGAGTAAGAATATAAAAATTAGCAGATCCTTTGCTACATTATCCACAATTTCAGGAATAGTCTTCAGAATGAATTTTTTTTCTCTCTTTTCTTTAATGTCATCTAAGGTTTGAGGATGAAGAAAAACATTGACACATTCTTCACAGTTTTAGGATATCTTTCCATTATGAACTCTCTTGTGTTTCATAAAGCCTGAGTGATAACGAAAGCCTTTGTGACATTCTTCACACTTGTAGGGTTTCTCTCCAGTATGAAGTGTTTGATGTTCCTGAAGATCCCTAGAACAAAAATATCGTTTGCCACATTGTACACAGGTATAAGGATTGTCTTCAGAATGAATTGTTTGATGTCGTTTAAAGGATGAAGATAAGGAAAAACATTTACCACACTCTTCACACTTGTAGGGTTTCTCTCCAGTATGAAGTGTTTGATGTTCCCGAAGCTGCCTAGAACAGGAAAACCGTTTGCCACATTGTACACAGGTATAAGGATTGTCTTCAGAATGGATTTTTTTATGTCTTCTAAGGGATGAAGATGAGAAAAAACATCTGCCACACTCTTTACACTTGTGTGATTTCTCTCCAGTGTGGACTGTCTGATGCTGCTTAAGATGTGCAAGGTAAGAAAACCTTTTGCCACACTCTTCACACTTGTAGGGTTTCTCTGCAGTATGAATTTGTTGATGTACCTGAAGGAATGATAGTCCATAAAAAGCTTTGCCACATACTTCACACCTGTAGGGTTTCTCTGCAGAATGAATTCGTTGATGTACATGAAGGAATGATGGTTCATAAAAAGCTTTGCCACATTCTTCACACTTGTAGGGTTTCTCTCCACAATGAATCCTTTGATGTTGCTTCAGCATTGAAGGATAGTAAAATAATTTGCCACATTCTTCACACTTGTAGGATTTTTCATCAGTATGATTTTTCTGGTGTATAAAAAGTGATGAGCGAGTATTAAAGGTCTTATGACATTCTATACACATGTAGGGTTTGTCTCCAGTATGAAGTCTCTTGTGGATGGAAAGTGTTATTTGAGAACTTAGGCCCTTTCCACATTCTTCACACTTGTAGAGTTTCTCCCGTGAATGAATTCTCTGGCATTGAATATGCAGCGGGTTACAACCAATGGCCTTGTTAATATAATTCTTAGGCGTTGTTCCTGTAGAGCAAAAATTGAAATATAAACAAAGGCTAGGAAATATTCTTTATACTTAATGTTTGTCTTTTTAAAAGGAAACATTTACTCATACATATTGAAACATCAGTGAGAAACTACAGTACATTTCAAAACCTATAGGCAGTAAGCATTAATGATAAAATCTTATAGGTAGAAATAATCTATACATCTACTAGAATAAAGGCACAACCAAATAGAACCCAGATATATGGCAAATTATTCAATGTTAAATAGCTAAGTAAGTTGTCAGTGCATTTTACTAACAGAAATAAGCCAGTAGAGATGTTCTATGGCCAGACACCCATAAAATTATAAAGGAACTAAGTCAGGAAAGGGGAAAGATAATTGTGATTGTGCAAATTTGTATCATCTAAATACAAAATAATTATCCTTCATGTAGACCTTTATTTTGGAAGGTACAAAAGATATGCTGCATAAGAAGTAGATGGTACAGAAAAATACTGAATTTATAGCTCATATATTCAGGATAATATTTTATGTTTTATTTGGATGACAAGAAAATATATACCTGAAACATTTCAAGTCATGATAAAAATTTTCAGGATCACCTGTGCATTACACAAATTTTATCCGAGAGAACATATTCATCAGTGACTAGATGACAAAATTACTTATCTCCTTTTTTGTTTGTTTTTGCTTTTTCAAGACAAAGTTTCTCTGTGTAATCGTTGCTGGCCTCAAACTTAGAGATCCACCTACCTCTGATATTAGAGGATACTGAAGGGGTCCTTATACCTATACCTGCCACCCAACTGGTATACGCACTACATGCTATGTCCCCTGGCTTTGAATTTCCTCCTCTTAACAAAGCTAACCCCAGAGCTGAGCTGTCAATGTCTGATTGTGAAGGAGTCCTCAGCAAAGTGGTAGATAATAGATGATGGAGGCTCTGCCACAGGGCCAGTCAGCACAGCAGATGTATCAAACACTCAAAGATCTACAAAATATGACATTTAAAATTTTTTAATAACATAAGGTTTTCTTGCCAGATAAACATGTCTGTCTCTGGCAGCACCCATTTACTTCAAGGAAGATGATGGGCATTAAAGAATTTCCATATGGAGTGTGTTTTCTTTATGGCAAAAGCTAGCCATTTGGACAAAGAAACTGCCCTTGTTGTGATATTTTGTTTGTGCTCTAACAAATAAAGCTTGCCTGGAGATCCGAGGGCAGAGCTAGCTACTAGTTAACCACAGAGGTCGGGCCCTGGTGCCGCACAGCACTTGTGAGGAGGAGATGGAAGTGATAAGCCTAGGTGGAGAGAGGAAGTGATGAGGCAGGCAGAGAGGGGTGCTTGGTCCCTTTCCAGCAGAGTGGGGAGGTAAGAAGTGGCTGAGCTAACTCCTTCGTCTCTCTGACATTTCAGCATGTACCCATATAGATGACTCTGGGATTTTATTATTAAGATCAACTAGGATTTGCACTACATCTGGCAACCAACTTGTGGAACACAAATTCAGGAAATTTGTGGCTTTGCAGCCACTGGCAAAGACCAGAGCTGCACATGGCCAGAGTCACTATGCCACCAGCTAGATTTTCCTTCCTTTTCCCCAAGCCCTCTGAGGGAGTCTTGGATTTTTCTGTTGCAGCCTATCTACAGCAAACTCCACAAGTTATGGGTCTCTAAAAGTTGCAGGAGTTAACCGCTTCTGCATGTTCCTTTGTGCAAAAGGCTGGCTCTTTGGCTTCTTCCCTCTCCCAGTGGGTTGTGGGCTTTCCCTGGGTGCCCTACTAGGGGGGCTGCCCTGTTAGGTAGCTGCTTGAAAACCAATTGGGCTTCTACTATTCTATGCAGAGCAGCAGTCAATATCAAATCTTCACCATCAGCAGCAGCAGATTTGGAGAGACAATTGGGATTTCTTAAAAAGGGAAATCAGTTAAAAGAGAATTTTATCACACATTAAAAAATGGGACACACTATTAGAATAGAGGGAGTTAGGTCTCTGCATGGTAATATGCCAGACAGTTTGAGAAGGAACAATTAAATGAGAGGATAATTAAGGTAGATGAAATTTACATAATGTCAATTTTAAATATTATCTGATCATTTTTGTTTTATCACTAAAAATGTTGGTTAATATGAACGTTAAGTTACAAGTCTCAGAAAAACATTAAAACAAATCGTAAAGATATTCAGACCCAGACAGAAGAACTTATAAAGGTCAACCAATCTTAGCATTGTATTATAAAGTTACTGAGGAACTGATCTTAGAAAAAAATGGTACAGGAGCAATTAAATGCTCAGTATATTGAAGAATCAACAAGCTCTTGCAATTCTTCTTTGTTACTAAAAATAAATCTGCAAAATGGAGAATGGTAACAGATCTAAGAGCTGATAATAAGATGATTCAATCAATGGACTCTTTACAGCCTGGAATGTCTTTTTCTTCTCTGTTTCCTAAAGGAGGGGCTTTTATAGCTATTGACTTAAAAGACTGTTCCTTCACTATACCTTTACCAAAAAAGGATTGAGAAAAATTTTACTTCACGGTTTCTACTTATAATTCCCAGCCTGTTAAGAGATATCAATGGAAGATTCTCCCACAAAGACTGTTAAATAGCTCCACCCTGTGCCAATATTTTGTACAATAGCGTCTGGAAATGATATGTAAGCAATTTCCTCAATCTATAGTTTACCATTATATGGATGATATTTTAGTGGCTAATTCAAATGTAGATACTTTAGAAAGAAATTTGGGGGGCTGGAGAGATGGCTCAGTGGTTAAGAGCACTAACTGCTCTTCCAGATGTCCTGATTTCAATTCCCAGCAACCACATGGTATCTCACAACCATCTGTAATGAGATTTGGTGCCCTCTTCTGGTCTGTAGGGATACATGCAGACAGAGTACGGTATACATAAAAATAAATAACTCTTTAAAAAGAAAAAAAGAAATAAATTTTGAAGAAGTAAAGAAAATTTTACCTTGTTGGGAAGTACAAATTACTCCTGAAAAAAATACAAAGAGGAGATTCTATTATGTAGGACACAAGATAAGTCAACAAAAATCTAGACCCCTAAAGGTGCAAATTAGGAGAAATCTATTTCACACTCTTAATAACTTTCAAAGATTGAACAGAGACATTGTTCATACACACCCCACTATTGGAGTAAAGAGTCAAGAATTGAGTAATAGGTTTCAAACATTTAAAGGTGATATTTTATTTATATACTCCATTAAAGCTTATCTAGGGATCAGAGGGGAAAAGCCAACCACTATATTAAACATGGAGGTCAGGCAGTGATATGACATGCCTTTAATCCTAGCATCTGGGAGGCAGAGATTCGTCTGTGAGTTCAGGGCCACACTGGGAACAGAGCCAGGCATGTTGGCACACACTTTTAATCCCAGTGTTAGTTAACCATAGAGGTCTGGAGGTCTGGACAGGAAGACAGGAAATAATAGAGCTGGGAGGAAAGAGGAAGTGATGAAGCTGGGTGGAGAAAGGAAGTAAAATGGCAGAACACAGAAAGGCATATAAGGTATGAGTTTACAGGAAGTACCTCTGTTGGGCTGAGGACGTCAGCCTAGAGGTAAGAATTTGTGACTTGGTTTTTTCTATTCCTCTGATCTCTCTGTTTTCACCCAATATCTGGCTCTTAGTTTTGTTTTTTGTTTTTATTAATAAGAACATTTAGCAATTCATCTTATATCTGGTATCTCAACATTTGTGGTAGTAATTCATGAAAAAACCTGCTTGACAGTGGCCTTACAGGCCCCTGCTCAAGCCTAGGTGCACACAGCCAGCCTCCACTCCATGTGGGCCAGAGTCCCTAACCAGCTGAATCCAGTTGGATAGATCTTTCATTTCTTTTCTCCTGGTGGGTTGTGGACTCTCTCTGGATCCCCATCTTGGGCTGATACCACAAAAATAACTGTCTTGAAACTTTCTTGGGCATTTATAGTTCTATGCAGATGAGTAAGCCTCACATTTGGATCATCATTGTCGGCAAATTTGGTGAGTCAAGATTTCTTAAAGGGAGAAATTAGTTAAAAGAGAATTTTTTTTAGCATTTTTACAATGGAGGGAATTTGGTCTCTGTTTGATAACATATTACATGGTCTGAAAATGGAACAATTAAATTAGAGAATAATTAATGTTGTTGGGATTTACATAATATCAATTATGAACATTATTTGTTTGGTCATTTTTGTTTTATCATCAAAAACATTGGTTAATTTGAGTGCCAAGATAAAAGTTTTAGAAAACTTGTTAAAACAAATCATAGAGAAATTCAGACCCAGACAGAAAAATTTAAAGGTGAACCTATCTTAGCTTTGAATTATATGGTTACAAAGAAACAGCCGAAGGTTTTCAAACAACCCACTTTAATCTATCCAGTAACCTTACAGGAACTACCAAATGTTCACGGCTGTGTATGAGCTCACTGGACTCCTGTGGAAATGTTATATTTGAGGAAATTTAAAGAAGCTATAATCTTATATGGCATGCATTCTCCATTTGTAAAGCAGATGTTAAACTCATGGTCAACTTGTAATAGAATTATCCCTCAAGACTGGAAAGATTTGGTTTACAGCTGTCCTAGAGCCTAGTGTATGTTACAATGGAGAACCTAGTGGAAAGAGGAGAATAAGACTATAGAACAATGATGCAGGGCTAGAGATATGGCAATTTCCCAAGATCAACTTCTTAGAGTGGTGATTATACTGATATACGAAGACAATCTTCGTGTGATGACCACATACTAATTCTATGCCACATGGCACCCTTGAATGCTTGAGACAGAATTGAAGAAGTAGGAAAGAAAATTGAGTTATTTACTAAAGTTATATGGACCCCTAAATAAACCTTCATGGATTTTTTACAAAGGCTGTATTCAGCAATATATAGAATGATACCAAATTCAGAAGCTAGATAGATAATAATTGAATGTCTTGCTTTTGAAAATGCTAATGTGCAATGCAAAATGATAATTAGGCCATTAAAGGCAAGATCAGCACCCTTGGAGGAACAGATCTGAGATACAATTAATGTTGAATCTCATGACCATGATGATACTTGGATAGAAGAGGTGATTTCCAGAGGCCCCCACGGCAATTTCGGTTCAGTCCTTTCCTGCCATCATAGAAGAAGCCCCTTCCAGAGCAATTAAATTACCAAATGTCTGTTGTAAAAACCATACTGGTGGGGTGACGGAACAGCTATAGCAGAGAGAACAGGAAATGTAGGATATAAAGTAGGTGATTTGTTCAAAACCTTAGAGGGTGACAAGGATTTAAATAGTCCAAGAATTACCAGTTGAAACTGAGAGAGAATGGGCTTTGGTGGAAAAGAAAATACAGCATGCACATGTGGATCGTGTGGATCCAGAGCTTGACTGTGTTCT
This sequence comes from Onychomys torridus, assembly GCF_903995425.1. Lineage (NCBI taxonomy): Eukaryota > Metazoa > Chordata > Mammalia > Rodentia > Cricetidae > Onychomys > Onychomys torridus. The sequence goes on along the minus strand of NC_050457.1, from coordinate 71,882,290 downwards.
GCTTGTTTTACCCTCTATAATTCTACTACATGAATTTTAATGCAGAGGGAAGATATTATCTTAGAATGGATATTTTACCACATAAATAGAACAAAAATAGGAAAATTAAGATTTCATCAATAAGCAGGATTAGACCCAGTGGAAATCACCTTCTACAAATAATGAAATTTTCTCTTTAGGGGCAGAACATGAAGACTGGTAAAGACCTTGCAGGAATTTTTGGGGGGAGATTAACATCAAATATATCAAAAGCAAGAGAATTAAATTTATAAAAAGAACTAACAGGATTCTTCCTCACATTGTATGGGGAACATCATTTTCTGGAGGCACTACATTTTATACTGATCCAAACAAATCAGGAAAGGCATGATATAAATCATAAAGTTTAAGTTAAGTATCCCAAATCCCTTATGATTCTATGGCCTCTCTGTATGCAGAAAGAGTTGTTTTACACATTTAAACTGCTGAATTTATTCCTGATGATTCTGAATTAACTTTGTGATTTATACAATTACAAGAAATAATCAGGAATAGAAATCATCCCTTATATATAACACACATCAAATTCCACATGGGTCTGCCAGGCCCTCTAGCAAAAGGTAATGATGAAATGGAGCAACTATTGATAGGAAATGTGCTGGAGGCCTCAGAATTTGATAAAAATAAAAACAAAACATTACATTAACAGCAAGGATTTGAAAAGGGATTTTTTTCTATCACTTGACAACAAGCCAAGGAAATTATAAGGAAATGTCCTACTTGTTCCTAATACAACCAAACTCCACTGCCTGCTGGAAGGAACCCAAAGGGTACTCACAGAAATGAAATCTGGCAGATGGATGTTTCATTTTCTAGAATTTAGTAAATTAAAATATGTATACCACACCATTGATAGCTATTCAGGATTTCAGTGGGAAACTGCTTTGAGTTTCAAAAAGGCTGATTCTGGAATCATATATTTGTTAGAAGTTATGGTCATCATGGGTACACCTGTACAAATTAAGACTGATAATGCTCTAGCATATGTCTCTAGTAAAATGAATGATTTTGCTTATTACAATATAAAGCATAATTCAGGAATACTACACAAACCAAGCAGTTTCAGAAAGATGAAATTGAAACTCTAAAGGATATGCTAAATAAATATAAAGGGGTAATAAAGATCCCCAGAAATAGATTGCATAATGCTTTATTATGCTTTGAATTTTCTACATGCTAATGAGAAAGGAACAACAGCTATGAAGAGACATTGCATAATAGAAAAAATTACTGAATTAAATCAGCCTGCATACTTTAAAGATATGCTGACTCCAAAAGGAAACCAGGATGTGTTATGTTGGGGAAGAGGTTTTGCTCGTTTCTTCATTAGTAGAAAAGCTATCTATAGCATCAAAATTGATAGAGGCTTGATTTGAATGAGAGATCTCTTAACTAGAAGAGGAGATAGTTCATCAAATAGCATGGGCATTCAATCTAAACTAACTTTAAGACCAAAAATTGCTTTTCATTTAATCAGATATAACTTGCCAAAAGGGAACATCCCCAAAGTTAGGCTTTCGGGGGAAGGGTTTTGTTTTTGTCTTTTCGGGAAAATGAAGACATTCAGCTAAGGAATCTGAGGACCACTGGACAAATGAGACATGTGAAGAAAAAGGACAAATAACAAAAAAAAAACTCCCAAGAATAAGAGTAAATTGGCATATTAGTATATCCTGTCTCCAACAGAAAAAAATTCATAAAGGTTTGTTTCTGATTTTCAACACAAACACATAATACAAATAGCCTTTTTGTAGTCCCTGTACAATTGAAAGTAAAGGTGGCTTTAGAGTTGGAGTGTGGCTCTGTCCTTCTCTAAATCCAAGCATGTTGTTAAAGGAAAATCCGAAATCTCTGTATCATGTCAGAAGAGCCGTCAGATATGGCCAGAAGAAAAACCAAATTTAGGGACTACATTATTGCTACTAATCTCATAACCCTTTGATTTTATTTTGAATTTTTAACACTTTTTATGGTATAAATATTATCTCAAAATTTACAAGATATATATTATATTTTAAAGTTTTCTCATGGTATTAATGATCATGTAGAGTACAATTCTAGAAAAAGGCTTTATCTAGCTTCCTGTAGATTTCAGATTTGAGTCTCTCACAGGTAACTAGGAATTAAGTTTTGGTACTCTGAACGTACATAAAAATATTCATCCTTTAACTTCTTTGAGATCTCCTACATATGACATTTAAAATGTGTAAGTTATTTACAGTGAAGGATAAAATTTTTTAACAGTGATCTCTGAAGGATCCTAAAGGATGATGGGGCCCTACAAGGATGATTCCTAACCGGACTACATTAAGGCCACTAAGCTGACAACCACACCTAAAGATTGGCTTTGGACCACAAACTGCTCAGGACAATTTCAAGATGACTAGCTGAGATGGCCCAGCCTCACAGACTACTCTAGCCAGGACTTGAGATAAGCCCTGCATTTTCCTGTTATGAAGAAAGTAGACAAGAAATGATACAGCTGGCTCTCCGAGGACTTGATAATTATCCCAAATTTTTTCAGTATACCATAAAGATTCCATCACCCTCAGACAGCAGGAAGTATATTTAAGAACATGATTCACACATTCCCAAGAGGTAGGGTTGGTAGTTTTAGGTCATTCAATGGGTTATGTATATTTGTGTGGTTCCAAGTTGTTGTTGGTAATGATCAAAAAAAAAAAAAAAAAAAAAAAAAAAAAAAGCTGAACAAAGGAGATTCAATTCAGAGATCTTGTTTTGTAAAGAAAAAAATGGGGATATAGATATGATAGGATAAAAAGGGTAGATTATTGAATCTACTCTGAAAAAATGGATACAAATATGATAGGATAAAAGGGTAGGTTACTGAATCTACTTGGAAAAGAAAAAGGGGGCGTAGATATGATATGATAAACAGGTAGATTATTGAATCTACTTTTAAACAAAAAGAAAAACTACTAGATTTAAATACCTGACATTGGTGCATATTTTTGTATAGTGATACAAATTTGAGGTTATATTTCTTAGATCACACTGTATATACATTTCTATTCTTGTTCAAGGTATTGTACTTATGCAACTAATTTAACAATGTAATACAAATTACTAGTCCTTGAAAGTTATTATTATAAACTATTTAGGATAATAAAGAAATGCAAGATTATTAGTTAGTCACCTATTACAATCAAACTTGTAGTCAGGTTAGGTATGTTTCCAAGCTCAAAGAGAGATATATTCTAGATACACAGGTCATGCTCAAACACTTAATAGATCTATAGAATGTGGCATTAAAGATGTTTTAATAACATAGGTTCTTCTTTTTTTTTTAAAGTGAGATGTGTGTTTTCCTGGCAGCACAAATTTACAACAAAGAAGATGATGGGCATTGGAAAAAAATCTGTATGGAGTTTACTTTCTTTATGGCAAAAGCTAGCCATTGACAAAGAAATTGCTATTGCCTCAATTGCTGACAGTATACTGTCCAAACTGGACCAACAGGACACAAAATAAAGTGACTACCAAACTTTGGCAAGACAAGGTAGAACAGTTCTTCAAAATTCTCTGTTTCTCAAAAACATTTGTCGGAATATTCAAGGCCTGTAGGCCAAAGATGAATGTCCCAGTGTTACAGAAGAACTTTGGTTGACTGTCCAGGCAGCCAGAAGTCCCTGTTGTTAGGTAACATTTCACCCTACTGGGGTCTTTGATTGAGTTAAAGACTAAATAATTAGACTTGAAGTTTTCCTTAGTTATGATAAAAGGTAAATTATATATAAAAAGTTTTTTGACTCACAAAGTAAGATAGATAATAATGTATTTTCTCTAAATGTGCCAAATACAAATGGACTGGGTATTGTAACTGTAATGCTTGCTTGACAACTGTTTTCGTTATAGTTTTACTATGTTAAAATTAAAACCTTCCTTTTTAATTAGACAAAAAGGGAGAAAAGCTGTGGAATAATCCTTTTGCACACTGTGAAGATGTTTTGCTTGCAGAATTTTAGGGGCAGAGAGAATGTTGGGAAGAGAAAGGGCAGAGCCAGAGGAATCATCAGGATTCAGAGGAAAAGAAGATGAACATGTGATATGGAGAAAAGGTACAGCCATATGGCAGAGTATTAATAAGACATATGAGTTAATTTAAAATAAGAGAGCTAGTTAGTAATAGGCCTGAACTATCAGCTGAGCATTTATAATTAATATTAATTCTTCAAGTAGGTATTTGGGAATTGTTGGTGGGATAGAGCTGATCATGGTCCCAATGAAAAACACCACCTACACTCCTTAGCCTTACTATTAAAAATCTGGAAGCCAATAAAAATACACACTTTAAATAAGTTTGAGATTCAGCAGGAGACATTGAGGAGAAAGGACTCCCAGATCAATTTCTACCATTGGACTTATGCTAATGTTAGTTATAAAGTTTCCTATAGGGATAGCCACAGTGGCTACCCTGACTGGATCTGAAACAAAACATTTTACTAGTCCTCATGTATCTGGGAATATCAGGTTTATACATAAAAGATTATAATTCTTCTAACAAGCTGCGACTTGGAATATATCCAAATAACAGTTAAACCTAATATATGACAAATATGTTAACTTAAAAAAAGTACAAAACTCAAAAAAACATGCAGCCTTACAACACAATGAAAAGCCTAACTCTACTAACTGCCATGAAAGAGAGGCACACAATCACTGTACCAAAACTGGTTTGATAGGCATCCCTGAATCAACAGTGTAAGTCCCTGTAGATCACCCTGTCCTCCTCTTCCCAGAACTAATGGTTGGGCCCTGCTGAATCAACTGTTGGTAAAAGTGTTGAAAAAACTCTGTTAAATTAGTGTACCTAATGGTCCAATACAACCCCATTATGCAACATGTTAATGTTTTGAATCATCCCTAAAATAATTTTGAAAAGAACTATCCAAAGCAACTCCTTTGTATGAGTTATATCCAACTGCTCCTCTCCCCTAAATTGATCTAATCAGTAGAACTGAAAGTGTTGAGGTTTCTGTCTCTGCCTGCCTCTCGGTGATGGAATTGTGGGTTTGGCTTAATAAACCCAATCATGCTCACTTTGGTGTAGAGATCTTTCTAGTATGAGTCTACGCTCAACCTCTGTGAATAAATGACTCTCAGTCTGACCAGCAATGAGTTCTCTTTCCCTGAGTTTTTCACTATAATGGAGACCCAACAACAACAATAACAACAACAAAAACAAAACAAAACAACCCTTGGAAGTCACTGTAAATAGAAGCACAGCTCTCTGTTGGGGAAATACAAAGCTTAAGAGACTCGAACAACATAATCGACAAAGAGATATATTTGACAACAAAGACATGAAGGAGAGACCTAAAGAATGGGTCACATAGTGTCATGTTTCAAGGCACATGGGAAAGCCTGCCTTTCTGTTGAATATTTGGACCTCAACTCTGCCCTCAAACTCCTCAACCTACACACCTGGATGCACATTGGCTGCTGCTTGTCTCTTCACATCTGAAGGCTCTTGTCTTTGTTCCAAAAATGTCACTAGGAGTGGCTTAGACACAGCAAGACCTGTTTGTAGGAAAAGGGGAGAAGATTGTTTATGTGTTCTTTTTTGTTTGTTTGTTTTGTTTTGTTGAGACAGGGTTTCTCTGTGCAGTTTTGCTCCTTTCCTGGAACTCACTCTGTACCTCAGGCTGGCCTTGAACTCACAGAGATCCACCTGACTCTGCCTCACAAGTGATGGGATTAAAGGCATGCACCACCACTGCCTGGTTGTTTATGTATTCTTTTACTTGAAATTGACATGTCCTTTCCAGTACATACTTATAGGGAAAGAGATGATGTAATAAATGATTGCAGACAATCAGTTCATTAAATGTTTTCTGACACGATCACTACACTACATACAGGAATTTACAACTTCCATATTCTGAGTTTCATTTAAAGGGGAAAAGAACATTAAAACTGAATTGTGAAATACATTAATTCATAAGCGTACTCCACATCTCATGCCACTGAATTTCTAACAGTATCACTAGAGTGAAGGGAACATAGTTCCAACATAGACAGGTTAAACACAAAAAGAGAACAACAGTGAAATGAATATTTTTAATAATTTATTTTTATTTTTCATATGCATTAATGTTTTCCCTGCATGTATGTCTGTGTGAGGATGAAGTTTTAATCTAGTTAACTTTATCAATAGAAAATTGAGAGCCAGATATCAGGGAAAGAACCTGAAAGATCAGAGAAGCAGGGGAGCAGCCATCACTGACTTGCTACCTCTTCTATTCCTCCATCCAAAAGGGCTGAGATCCTGTCTCAGCCCCACCTTATCATTTCCCTACCCCTGTCTCTACAATCCTCCAAACCGCTATGGTAAGATAGAGGCTAGCTCTGCCCTCTGACTAAATCAAGTTTTATTTGTCAGAACAAAAATAATGTCATACACCATGAGGATGTCAGGTCTTGGGATTACAGACAGTTGTGAGATGCCATATCTATGCTGGGAAATGAAACCAGGTCCTCAAGAAGAGCGTTCAGAGCTCTTACTTAGCAACTGAGTCATCTCACCAGCCCCAAAATGATTCTTACTACAGCACTCTCCCTTATTTTTCTGAAAACAAAGGATATGAAATTGGCTGTTGAAATACTCCCATGAGACACCATACAAAGTGAGGAAGCTACATGTTGATGATGAAATAAGAATTCACTATGGATGATCCTCACCAAGGAACACAAGGTTGCTGTAATTCTCCAGCATCACATCCCTGTACAGATTCCACTGAGCAGGCTCCAGACATTCCCTCTCTTCTGCAGAGAACTCAATGGCCACATCCCAGAAGGTCAGCATTTCCTGCAATAAAGATCAATGAATGATACTGCACTTTAGCTTAATTAAAACCATAAATAATATAAATACCAAGATGCATTGGGCTGGAGAGTTCTCCTGTCAACTTGACACTAGTTAGGGTCATTTGAGAAGAGAGAAACATGATAGAGAAAATGCCTCCCTAAGACTTCCTGGAGCTAATCCTAGGTGGCATTTTCTTAATTACTGATTGATGTGAGATAGCACACCCCATTATGGGTGGTGCCCACCCTGCACATGCTTTTCTATATGGCATAGGAAAGCAGGCTGGGCAAGTCAGTAAGCAGTGTTCTTCTGTGGCTTCTGCTCCAGTTCTTGCCTCAGGTTCCTGCACTGACTTCCCTCAGTGATGGACTGTTACCTGAAGTTGTGGTCTAAAATAAACCCTTTCTTCTCCAAGCTGTCTTTCATCATGGTCTTGATCACAGCAATAGAAACCCTAACACAGGCATCATGTGCCTGTGGACACAAATCTGGGTTTTTCTCAGGATGAAAGAGAGGTGGAAATGTGTCTTACATGAGTGAGTAATATTCCTCAGACATGTCACATGATCTCAAACTGGAACCATCTTCAAGGAAACACAATGTAAGAGATCCCATGAGCCCAGCTGCACATAATCCATTTAAGACAGATGAAATGTAAAAATGAATGCATCCAAAACCATGAATTTAGTGCCATATGCTACTATACACCACACATACACACACTTCTCACAGGAGAAAGTCCTGGTGGGGGAGAAGGATTTCTCAACAGTCTATATGCACAATCATGAGTGTGAAGTGAAATGAAAACACAGAGTCTGATGCAGCAGCTCAGGCCGTCATCTGGGTTTCAGGATTTCTACAGATTCACTAATGATGCAAATGGTGGTGACAAGGGACATGAGAGGAGCAGGCAGGGGAGGAATTCACAGACTGAATGTCATTTAAGTGTCTGATCATGTGAGAAAACAGGCAAGTACAGGACTAACAGCACTGTTGAGAATTTAAAATAGAATAAACTTCACTTGATCTTTTTGCCATTTTCTTTTCTGTCTTTTATCTGACACGTGTTGATTTAGGTGTTTGTGGTTGTCCTAAAGCATGTTTTGCACATATGACACCTGTGCATCTGTGTGCTGAAGCTGAGCAATATAATTGCTGATACTATTTTTGATACCAAATGTTTCTACCTTTAGAATTTGTTTTTCATAGTTTATTGAGTAAAGTCCCATAATGACCTATGGGAATTGTCACACATTATTTCTCCTTTTTATCAATACAGAAAATTTCAGTATTTTATATAATATTGAGGTATTTTGTAACAATTTCATGGTTCAGCTTTGGATCCTCTTCCTAGTTATGGTATGGTCACCTCCTCAAACACTATCTTCCAGGCTTCAGAATGTACCCCACATAAAGTTTACACACCAGGCATTCGGGACAACAGCACTGGGGGCTTCTTCCTCCTAAAACACTGTCCCTGAGCATTCATCCTTCAGGAAGTGTAGCTGACATTTTTCTTTCTGTCACCAACCAGCTCCCAAATGATTACATGGAGACTTCTTATTAATTAGGAAAGCTTGGTCTTGAGCTTATGCTTGTCCCACTCACTCTTATAACTGAATTTACCCTGTTTCTATTAATCTGTTTTGCCTTGTTGTTTTTTACTTTTCTTTCATTCTGTATGTCCTGTTTCCTGCTTCCTTCCTGTCTGTCTGGCCCTTGACATCTGCCTCTGTCTCTGTCTCCCAGATTCCTCCTCTTGCTTTCTTTACACTGGAGACCCACCTGTACCTCGTGGCTAGTTATTAGACATTTAGCTTTTTATTAGACATATCAGGTGCCTTAGGCAGGCAAGGTAAACAAATGCAACACATCTTTACACAGTTAAACCAATGTTCCACAACATAAACAAATGTAAAACATCTTTACATAGTTAACCAAATATTCCATAAACAAATGTAAAACATCTTTATATAGTTAAACTAATTTTCCACAATAAGGAAGTCCCCAAGTGTAGGCTTCCTGAGGTCACTGATCAATGGAGAATACCATTATATCTCCACCTTCTGTTAGCTATGATTCTTTATGTTTAACATATCTCTGTCTTACATAAGTTTCAATTCATTACATTTAACATATTGATGAGATCATGTGCTATCTTTACTGCCTGAAATAACTTACACTTTCACCAATATTGTCACAATTGGCCAGAGTGTAATTTTTCTCTGAAAAAATTATTGAATTAAAATGTAAGTATGTCATTTCCCCCTCTATCATCTCATTACAATTTCTCTCATGTCCAATAGTCCGTCTCAAATATATAGTGTATAATTCAGTAATTATTATTGTTACAAACACACACATACATACACACACAAACACAGCAACAAATATATATCTATATCTATATATATATATGTAAATATATACGTAACTTTATAAACATGAATGACTGGTGCTGTTCAGTGTTCCCTTGTGTGTTTTGAGGACTGACCACTTGTTACTGGAGGAACAGTGATTGCTCTCATCCTGGGAAACACTAATTCTCCCTCTCCCAGCAGTTCTCAGGTGCCCACACTTGGATGCTTACCCAGCTGACTGCCCCCTGCAGGGGATCTTGCGCCGCTGTCATTGTTCAGGGCTTGTTCAGGCAGCCATGATGTTGGGGGATCATGGGTGCAGCTTCCCTTCACTTTCTAGAAGGCACAGCCTCCCAGCAGACTTGCTGGACCTCTGGCTCTCATAATCAATATGTCCCTGTGCAGAGATATTCCCTGAGCCTTGTGTGCAGGAATTGTGGTATGGGGTATCTTTTGGGTCAGGGCACCACAGACAATAGTTTTCTGCCCTTTTTAAGTTTTAATTTTCTGGAATGGTCTCTGTGCTGCAGAAAGAAGTGCCTTTGATGAGCAGTGACAGCTACACTCCAGTGTAGGGCTAAGGAGAAGTACTTGGAGTGCAGTTAGGGATTGCGATGGTTTAGTGGCATTAGTATGTTCTCCATGATTTAAGATGTAACAAGTCATCAGAGGCAGCTCCAAGTATTATGTAGGTCTCCTGTCCACTCTAAGTCCCATTGACAGCTGTTGCTAAGGCCAATTTGTGAGAGGCACTGTGGCACCTTTAGAGATATCATGTCATACTGGTCATTGTTGTGGTTAATGGACATAACAGCTAAGCAGGACTATTTGTTGCTTCTCTCCCTTGGAGCTTGCAAAGGAACTTCCAGCACTGAGCAAACTCACCCTTAGGCAGGAGACCTTCAGGTCAGATCCAGCTCCAATCCCCTGACTCTTGTGTCTCCAGGGCATGGTGCAAGAATTTGGGACAAATGAAACATATCCTCCATGAAGAATGACTACATAGAAAAATGTCTTTAAATAATGTGCAGACTTGAGCAGCAATGAGAAGGCCTGCAGATATTCGAGAAACAGGCAGAATAAAGCAATTTGGTAAATAAAACAGTCACTAATTTCTCAAGGGAAAGGAAATAGAATAATTTTGGAATCTTCTTTGTAGCTAGTATAAAATGTTATCACCATTAGAAGTAAGTAAGAGAAATACAGATCCCACTTTGTTTTAACAAGGGCACTGGTTCTCAAAATGTTGGTCATGACATCTTTGGCAAAACTTCAATACCAAAGTATTTACATTATAGTAAATAGCCTTAGAATACTTACAGTTATGAAGCAGCAGAGAAAATAATTTATGGTTGGGGTCACCACAGTATGAGGAGCTGCACTAAAGGTCCCAGCATTAGGAAAGGGGAGACAGCAGAACTAGCGGGTCACTAAGAAGAGGGAAAAATGACCACAGCAGAGAAGGGCCAGAGCCCAGAGAAGATGAAGATGGAAACATAAACCTCTGAGAGAGCTTGAGCAGTCCCCAAAGCAGAATCAACTGTAAGGACCACTCCCCACATTGCCCAGCACAGCATAGCACCATTCTAATGGGGAATTTCCTGCTGTCCTGGGGCCAGTCTCCTGTGAGACAGTGTGGGTGGAGCGCAGTGCACCTGTAAACAGGGTATCATTTAGTAAAGAATTTACCCAATAAAATTAACAGCAAACATTTCAAGGGCACTTGGTACTGGCAAAGTTCACTTTAAATGGGGAAAAAATGTAAATTATGTCTGGTCTGAGGCGCACATTGCCATTCATTAAAAATTGTTACACATTCTTCCTATAATTAGGAAGTAGATATAGAACTCCACTTGAATGGTGGCTAGCCTAGGACAACAAAATGGACAGGGTAGATGTAATAAGAAGTCCTGAATCTTCTGTCAGTGTCCCTTAGAAATATCCTTACAGAGAGTCACAAAAAACTGAAGACTAGCAGGATATTGGTGGGAAGTCAAAATGATATGCAAAGAGAGGACTGGATTTCTGGTCAGAATCTAAAACATAGGGACCCTCCATTCAAAATCGCCAACACACTGCTTTCAATACACAGCACACACATCCTGAAGAGACTACGCCCGGATCTTTGTCCCAGGGCTATACTCATGCAACTGTCCCACAAAACAATCACTAAATTTGCTTCAAGTCACCAAGTTATGCAATTTCATGATGCAGAACGTTGAGTAAACTGTGAAAAAATACAGGAGTCAAAATATAGTATTGGCTTTGGCTGGGCAGTAGTGGCTCAGGCCTTTTATCCCTGCACTTAGGAAGTAGAGGCAGTCAGATCTCTGTGAGTACTAGGCCACCCTGGTCTACAGAGTGAGTTCCAGGACAGGCTTCAATGCTACACACAGAAACCCTGTCTCAAAAAGACCAAAAAAAAAAAAAAAAAAAAAAAGTATCTGCTTTATATAATTATCATTTTAGTTTCAAATAAGTATCACATACTTTTCTCTGTACGTTAGATGTCTAGATGTATTTTCAGATGTTATAGTCCATATATTGTTTCTGAGTCTTCTTAAAGCAAAAGTATGTGGAGTGTATCCAATAAAGGTTTAGAACATAAACTCTCATAAATCTGACTTAAATTCATATAGATGCTGCAAAGAAGACAACAATGGAATGCAGATTTTGAAAGAGTTGGTCATTGAACCACAAACACCTTTCAACTCAAAATATAATGTTGCATTTGATAATAAATATGGCGGACACTATGACGGCATGAATATAACCAGAGTTGACGATGTAATGAAAATCTGTGCACCACAGGTTTATACCTCACATATGTATTTGACTCCTGTTCAAATCTTCTGCAATGTCTCTCCATGGCCTCTGACATACTCATATAGATCGATGGACAGGAACTGAATGTCCTCACCCAGCACACCTCCCCTCCAGAGTTTCCCAGATATGACATGTCTAACACAGCAAGGTTCATGCATGAGTTGTAAACACAAGGAACTCCTCCCTCACACTGACATTAGAACACAAGGAAAGAAGCCTGGGAGGAAAGGGACAGGACTGCTCAACAAGGGGAACTGGACGGGACCTGTGGAAGAGCAGGAACCAACATGAGCAGTCTGCTTCACTGGCTGGACATGGCAGTGCCCATGTGCAGGACAGGGAGGAAGTGGTTTTGTTCTGGCTGACTGTAAGAAGCATCTGCACACACTGGAACCTCTGGTGTAAGGACAGGGGAAGGCATTCCAGCTGGAGCTGCAGAATAAGACCCAGGAATGTAACCACAGCAGCCACATCAGTCAAGAGCTGCAGAATGGAAATGAAGAAATAATGGAGTCTCAGATTAGATATGTAAGGAGCAAACTGGAAGAAATGAGTGAAACCAGAAGAAATCAGCATCAGGTCATGACAGTAACAAACACAGATTAATAGCCAAAAAGAATGAATATTCACTGTATATAGGGAGGAATATTCAAGCCAGGCAAAGAGGAATTCTTCCTCACAGAGTAAATGAAAACAAGTATAAAATCACAAAAATTTAATACCTACAACAAAAGCATGATAGTGAAAAAAGTTAAAATTACACATTAATGGGCCACAAAAGTTAAGCACAAATAAGAAACATGAAACGAACAATAGAAAGTATTTATCATGCACATAAAATACATTCAAGTGTTTCCTGTCACATACTTGGGTATCGTGGGCTTCCCTTGAAATTTGCTATGAAGCAGGGGAGGACCAGAGGGTCCCGTCTCCCCTCACAAATGCAGAGATGACAGGGATGTGCAATAGAGTAGACTGAAGTATCTTCTCTATCACAGGTCTGTTTACTTTAAATCACATGAATACACACAGGTCTGTGAGTTCTTCCTCACCCTGCTGACCTAACACCAAAGCCTGGCACTGGAACCCAAGGCTATGAGAGTTTTTCACCTGTTTCTAGGGACCCTACTATTAGACAACTCAGTAATTTCAGGACCAGATGAAGACATGTTGACAAAACCATTTTGGGACAAACAAGACATCAGCACTGTTTTGTAATTACTCATCCCTACATTAGGGATGGAGGACCTTTCAAAGATTTAAGAAAACCCAGCCCTCAAGATGAAACAGGGTTCAGCTTCCCTAGTCCCCATTCTGCTTTGCACTGGGTCTTTCCCCTCCATATGTCTGCAGATGTGTGTTCTCTCACCCTAGTCAAAGCTTTTCTATAGCAGCTGATTCTGGTAGATCTGTCTGCTGTGTTCCAGAATTTCCCACCGGTGAACTGTTGGGCCTTAGGCTTTTCCTTTTCTTAATTCTTTCACTGGCAGAGAAGATGAACACAAGACGTCAAGACCATTACACTAGGCCGGCTACAGAGTACAGGAAAGAACAGAAACCCCGTTTGCTCTACAGACACTGAGAAATCTGACAGCATCCATGTGAGAATCCCACCAGAGCTGCTCACTGAGCTCCCAGCTCTGCCTCAGGAGCAGGCAGTCAGCAGACCATCATTAGTTTGCAATCCCGGACTTTGAACTATCATCTACTCTGAGCTACCAGGCAGCTCTCCTGTCCTAGAAGCTCAAGGTGGACTCGGGCTGCTAGTGACTTACTAAGGAAACTCACTCAGGACACAGTCCCTATTGCCTCCTCCCCAGCCCTGACCTGCAACCTCATGTGACCCAACCAGTTCAGCACAGCACCTCCAAGGCAGTTTCTTCCGCCCTCCCACCCAGCCCAGCCCAGGTCCGCTCCCTCCAAGACGGACCCCCGCACCCCGCACAGTGCCTGAGGCTGCGCTGTATTCTAGACCAACCTCCATGTCAGAGTCACAACAGGATTGCAGAGTAGGTCAGGGCACTCGCCCAACTTTGGGAAAGATTCACACGGGTGGACTAAACACTAGAATGGGATTTCCTGGAGGGCTCCCTGTGATGTCACAGTCGCATGGACTACATTTCCCAGAAGTCTGAGCAAAGGAATTCCTGTTCTCCTAGTTAAATGATGCTTAGTCTTCCTGGATTAGTTTGGCTGCCTGCAGAAGAGTTTGGGAGGAAGAAACACAATCCGGTGGACAGCTGTTAGGCCTGAGAAAAACCAATTGCACGAATGTCCCATTAAGGCAAGCTTCATTTTACAGGAGCACCAGGAACTGGCCGGTTGGCTTTCTCTCCCAAAGTCGGTATTCCAGAGAGCAGCCCCTCATTGTCCTTTAAGGTCCCTTCATGGGGAAGGGTTATAGAAAATAGACGTCGAGATAATTGGCAGTTAGAAAGGATGAGATTTAAAAAAAAATGAAGTTCAATAATACATCATGTGGGAGGGCAATCATCAAGGTATCTGGAGAAACATTTTTGTAATGTTTGCAATCATTTCACAGGGTTTTTTGTTTGTTTGTTTAGTTTTTGTTTCTGTAATGGAAACTGTGGGCAAACATCATGGAGTCACAACTTCAGAATAGGTTGAAACATGGTTTGGAAGGTACATTAGGCTTAGGAAACAAACTTATTCTTGTAATGTATGGAGACTTACATAAAATGTGTATAACAATGTGGTGTCTTAACAATGTGCCTACTGTTTTGGTTTCAAACAGCCATGGGAAGTCAGTCTGGTATTCACCTCCTGATCCACAACACTAGATGTGTGTATGTGAGTCAAGACTTTGACAGAAATATTAGGCTTACAAGTCATTTCTGGTCCATATGTTCTGATTTTAATCTTACTACAGCATTAAAAAAAAATCATGTTGACTCAGTTGTACTTTAAAATGATAAGCAACACTGTGTGGGATAATCTTTTTGTGGCCTGTGAAGATCTGTCTTTGCCAAGGCACCTTCTGATTGGTTTAACAGAGCTGAGTGGCCAACAGCTAGACAGGAGAGGACAGGCAGGATTCATGGGATAGAGCAGAAGAGAAGAATCCAGCTGCAGGGAGACAGCAGCTACTCAAGGACCAAGACAGGCATAACAGAATGGTGGGGAGGTTTAAAGAAAAGCTGTGGGGCAGATTGGAGATTAATGAAGGCAGGTTAAATTAAGTTATAAGAGCTAGCTGGGGAGAAGCCTACACTAAAGGACAAGTGTTCATGATTACTAAGAAGTCTCCCTGAACCTGTTCCTCATGCTGGATGATAACCTTGCCCAGCCTTTATGCAGGGGGAGGAGCTTGGTCCTACCTCAACTTGATGTGTCATGCTTTGTTCAAGCACGTGGAAGGCCTGCCCCTTTCTGAATGGAGACAGAGGAGGAGTGGATGGGGAGAGGGTAGATGGGAGTGTGTGTGGGAGGGAGGGGTGCGAGGAGAGGGGTAGGGTGAATTGTGATTGGTATGTAAAATAAATGAAAAAAGTTAATAAAATAAAATGAAATGAAAAGAACTCTTCCTGTCATTATCTGCAGCCTGGCAGTTCAGACAAGTAACTTGCACAATACACTAACAAGGGAATGAAATGTATCTCTAAAGATGATTTTGAAACCACCCTTGGTTTGAGGCTCTGGTGTGTGGATTCACAAATGTCCAGTGAAGACTCAGAAGTGCCTTAAGAATGAATGTAGCTTTTCCTTGTATTGAGAGCCACTGATAGCAAAAATCCATGAGAGTATACAGCAATGATAACTAGAGTTCAGAAGGTCAACTAATCAGAACTAAGGGTTCTGTTAGAGGAAAGCATCATGCAAGGTGTTATGGAATTACTGCCTTTTGAATGAACTGGCTGTTTCTTGTTGTAAACTTCTTGTGGAATAACAGCTATGATTCTCCCCATTTACTGTGCATCTCCATGTTACATGTACATGTAATCTCATGATTGCATCTCAATTTGGGCATAGCTTTCCCTGTACATTTGGGGTAATTAGATAACTGCCCCCAGATGTGTTTATTTTTCATCAACATATATCTGGCCAGGGCCATTCTCCAGACAAAGTATTTCAGCAAAGATATCTTTTTCCAAGGACAAAACTGCACATAGATAAACATTAGCTCATCTCACTCATAGAGAAAAGAACCACTAACAATTAAATCCTCAACCCCTTACCTTCACCCCGGGTTATTTACACAAGACCCTAACTTAAGAGATTTACTGCTCACATTCCTGGGATGATATTTTAGCCATTTGTTAGTTACTAAATTAAGACAGTTACTTCCCACTGACCCAAGGAGATTGCCTACAAGGCAAGGCACGTGATAGGTGCCAAGCTTCTTTCTTGTGAAAAGTAAGTTTTAATTCCTCCTCAGCCAGGTGCTATTCCTAGATTTTTCCTCAGCAAATACTCTGAGCAAAAGTTCTTTTACTAACCAAATGTTACATGCTCTGACATAGGTTGCTTAGCCACCTAACATATGTCTCCCTCCCTATCAGAAAGCAGCTGCAGCCTGGATAGGGTGGGGGGAATGGCGCTAAAGACAGTTTACTTTCTTTTGACTTATCGACCCCTAACATTCTAGACATTTCTAGACTATAGTTTAAGCACATCAATTCTCTAATTGATCTTAGGCTTTAGTTGACCCTACCAGAGAACTCCCCTTTAGTCACTCCCCCTTTGGGGGTGGCAATTGGAAGCTGACAATTACTGATTTATGTGTGCATCCTTATCCCCTCTCTCTGTATCCCTGAAAACTTCAAGCCTTGCATTGCTTTACTAAAGAATTACTGCGTGGATATATAGACTGCTTCTCTGAGAGCACAGAGAGGATAGATGGAGAAGAACAAAGATGAGGACGGAGAAGGAAAGAGCTAGGTAGAAGGATGAGAAAACAGCAGAAGGGACCGAGAGCAGGAGGGACCGAGAGGAGCTAAGTAAGAGAGCAGAAAAGAAACTGGGTAGATAGGATTTACTTAGAAGAATGAAGTGAATAGACTAAAGAACTTCGTGTGTTTAGATTCATTGAGTAACCCTCAGATCGGAATCCTTAATCAATTGTAGCATCTGTTCTGGGCCCTGATAGAAATCCCCTCAAGGCAGGTACTTTGGGGGGGAATTCATTATCCTGGCTGCAGGGGGATCCAGCCTCTAAGGACTGAAGTCCTTTCCCTTCACCCAGGGCATTTTTATTTTCTCCATATTTACACTTTAGCCAGTTGATTTCCAGATGTTCAAAACAACCTGAAAGAAGCTCCAAACATACAATGCCAAGTGCAAACTTCCCAATTCATCAGGTACCACAGTTTTCCCCGTTTCCTGAGCCAAGTTTTGCATAGGCCTTTGTATCTTTGGGATACTCTGAGACAAGATGCACACAGGGCAACAAGAGAAACAAAAGGTGTCTGCTAAACAGAAGATGGATTAGGGCTAGGTGATACTCTCTGGAGCCAGGCCAGGAATAGCCCAGTGGGAATGTTGCCACACCTTGGTGTGCCTGAATATGCTTCTAAGTGCTTAAAGATTTCTTACAAATGGACAGAATCCAAACCTGAACTGGATAATTTAGAGACTTTCTCTATAAATAAAAAGGAAAAGTGCTGTGGATATTGCTCTGTATGCTGTGAATGTGTTGCTCTGATTAGTTGATAAATAAAGTGCTGATGGGCCAGTAGCTAGGCAGGAAGTGTAGGCAGGATAAACAGACAAGGAGAATTCTGGGAAGAGGAAGACTGAGTCAGGAGTCACCAGCCAGAAAGCAAGACATGAAGGCAGAACTGAAAAAATACCAAGCCACATGGCTAAACATAAATAAGAATTATGGGTTAATTTAAGTGTAAGAGCTAGTCAGTAATAAGCTTGAGCTAATGGCCATACAGTTCATAAATAATATAAGCCTCTGTGTGTTTACTTAGGTCTGAGTGGCTGCAGGACTGGCAGTTGGGAGAGATTTGTCCTGAACACCAGCAGGCTGGGACACAGGAAATCTTCCAGCTAGAAAAAAAAAAAAAAAAAAAGGAAAAAACTAAGAAGAACAACAACAATAACCAAAAGTTTTTTTAAAAAAATTTAATGTAAATGAATCAAACATACATGATAAAGCAGTTTGAGTGCAATCTGTCTTAATATGCAGTCCTATATATAAATAATCCATGTTGCTCTGTACTGACACTCTGAAGGTTCCAGATATGGATCTGACTCCACAGCTTATAAAACAGTTTTCCTGTGAACATTGGAATCCCTACAGTGTAGGAGATTCCTCAGGGACACAGAGATGGTATCATCACTGAAGAAAGTAAAAGTTCAACTCTCTAACATTTGCTTAGAGAGAACTCCATAATCCCTCTCAGGCTTTGTCACCTGTCCTTAAGTCCCTTGAAACTCTCAACTGTTAATCTGTATTTAAAAAAAAAAAATTCAGTTTTTGGAGGGCTCTACTAGAATTTTAACCATGTTCCCTGGTTTTTGTTCTTTGTTTTATTCCCAACTCCAGGTGTGTGAACTCATGCTTATAACCTGCTCCACTCCAAAATGGACTCAGCCCCTAGCTCAAACAAGGGTGTATAATGACACCTCATCCTTTATCCATTGCTGGAATTCCCTCTGCAGAGATTTAATCTGCTGTGTTCGATTTCTTCTTCTCTGATGCTGTAAGGATTCCAATGTGACAGTATCTTGAAATTCATGGCATCTGCCTTGAATTTACATCAGTTTCTCAAAATCAGGACACAGACATTATTGTATTTCTAAAATACTAAGATTTCAAATAATCTTATTGGAATCTGGCAATTAAATACCTTACTATATACCATAACCTCTACCCTGGGAGCCTCTGGGAGGTTCACTTTTATCTTTTGCTTGGAAAGGCAATCCATTTCTCTGTCTCCTTAGACTCTAATAGTTAAAGCCCAAAGTTTTTTGAGTTTGTAATTTAAACAACTGTTTATTCCACAGTTCTTACAAGATTATGCCTTCAACATGCCATGTAACACTGGACATCTGCAATTCCATAAGGGAGGAATAGTCATTAGCAAGGAAAGAAGAGAAAAAGTGAGACAGAAATGCAGTGGGAAATCCCAAGTGTCGCAACATCATGTCCATGGCATCTGAGGATCCTGATTGAAGTCATGTGGACTCCAAAGAATTGTGACAATTCAAACTTCCATCTCTGTGCTCTGAAGAACAGATAGTCTTTGTCTAGACTTTGCCATGTTATTGTCATGAGAATAAGAGGGGTTTCCAACACAAATTAGCTGTCATCTGTGTGTTTCATTGTGAATCACTTCCTTTTAACTTTGTGACAAAGTTCCAAGTTGCCCTTCATGGAGCATCTTAAATGATGTCAAAACCAGTCAACTGGGGAAAGTGCTGCCAACTTATATGCTTCTATCTTGGATGGTGCCAGATCCCAAAGCACAGTTCTAATTGTCACTGAGTGCTGCCCTGTGTGTACTTCCTTAGATGTGTAGTTTTGAGCACAAAGCCTCTACAATATCTCTCACCTTTCGAATTAAATTGCAGTTCCACTAGATACAGACTTTTATGGATGTGTGTCTCAAAGTGTCAAGACAAGGGTGTGTGAGTTCATGTGGTTCCATGGAAAGACTCTGAGGCACCTAAGAATGAATCTAGCCTTCGTGGCTGCAGGGGATCCATTCTCTAAGTATGGAAACACTTTTCCTTTGCCCAGGGAATTTTCATTTTTCTCTATATTTACACTGTAGCCAGCTGATTTCCACCAGAGACTTCTTACCTCTCTGAAATCTCTGACTGAAAGGGGCCAAACTCCTGTCTCTGCCCTATACTACCCATTCCTCTCTCCACCCAGCCATATTACTTCTTGTCTCCTGTCTGTACTGAACTCCAGATTTCTATGGTTAGATAGTGGCTAGCTCTAGCCTCTGATCTTCAGGCAAGCTTTATTATTTACAGCACAAACAATATATCATCACATTTCCCCCTTTTTTTTCTAAAATAAAGGATGTTGTAACCAATATAAGAAATACTATATACAATGATTACAATAACTATATACAGTTTATACAGACAATAATTATATCAACAGTATCTAGTCATTAACATTTGACAAATTCAGAGAAAATACTCCATTATTTATCCTATCTTGTTGAGTCCAAAGGATTGTACCTAATTTACCTGCTATCCTAATTTGCATTACCAAAATTTTAATGTCTCTCAACCCTATACACTTTATACCTCTTTGGTGAATTTCTTTTCTAATTCCAATAATATGGAAAACTTTAACTATAACTATAGAGTCTTCAATTTCATCAGAGACCCGTGAAAGAAACAATGTTGCCTAAGTAAGAAGGAAGTGCAAGCCAATGACTTCCAAAAAATGTGAGAAATGACAGAAACAGCTGACTGCATGGACAGTCACCCAAGATTCCTCTGTAATGTTGGGGAATCCATCTTTGGCCTATAGAGCTAGCATACCTGACAGATTTATCTGTGAAGCAGGATATCCTAAAGGGCTAGCCCACCTTGCCTTGGCAAAGTTTGGGGGTGCTTTCTTTTGTGTCTTGCTTGGCCAATTTGGAAAACACACTGCCAGCAATCAAGACAAGAACACTTTCTTGCCCAGTGTAACTTTGCCATAAGGAATGCAAGCATCATATGGAATTTTTTCAATGTCCATCATCCTCTCTGAAATAGAATGTTGCTGCCAGGACCATACACATCTCATTGTCAAAAAAAAAAAAACTATGTTATTAAAACATCTTAAATGATATTCTATATCTTGCTGAAGTGTTTGAAAATGATCTATCTAAAATATATCTCAGTTTGACCTTGAAAACATACCTAATATGACAACAAGTTTGATGGTACTAACTACTAACTTGCTTTTCTTCATATCTAAATGAGTTGGTAATAGTACATTTCACAGACTAAAAAATTTGCATTACATTGTTCAATAAGTTGTATAGGTAGAATACCTTGAATAAGAATAGAAATGTATGTATAGTATGTTCTAACAAAAATAATCTCAAATTTGTATCATTCACAAAGATCCATATCAATGTAAAAATATTTAAAACAAGTAGTTGCTTTATAGAAATAGATTCAATAATCTACTCCTTTATCGTAACATAAATATATCCCCCTTTTTTCTTTTCAGAGTAAATTAAATAATCTACCCTTTTATCCTATCATTTCTATACCCCCACCCCATTTTTTTGTCTTTTTTTTTTTTTTAAATAACAACCCTGAATCTAATATCTTTTTATTTTCTGAGACAGAGTTTCTCTGTGTAGCTTTGTGCCCTTCCTGAAACTCACTCTATAGCCCAGGCTGGCCTCAAACTCACAGAGATCTGTCTGCCTCTACCTCCCAAGTGCTGGGATTAAAGGTGTGCGCCACCACAGCCCCACCTAATATCCTTTTTCAGCTTTTTTTGTTTTTACCATTACCAATAACTACTTGTAATCAAATAATGACAAAACCCATTGAAAGATCAAAAATAACCTGCTCCACCTCTTGGAAATGTAGGTGTCCTGTTCTTACACTTACTTCCTTTACTCTGTGGGCAATAGCATCTTTTGGGGATCCTGAAAAGAAATATTTGGAATAATTATCAAGTCTCAGTCAGAGATTTCATGCAAGGAAAGACATGAGTAGGTAAGACAGAAATAGAGTAGGAAATTGCAAATCCTGCAATATCATGTGCATGGCACCTGAGGATCCTGATTGAAGTATCAGGACTCCAAAGAATTGTGTCAACTCAAACTTCCATTCATGTTTTCAAAATAATAGTCTTTGTCTAGACTTTGCTATGTTTCTGTCATGAGCATATGTTGGGTTTCCAATACAATTTAGTTCTCACCTGCATAATTCATTATAAATGGGTTCTCTTTAACTCTGCTGCAAAGCTCCATGTTGACCTACATATTGCACCTTAGTGTCTACAAAAGTAGTACCATATGGACAGTGCATTCAAGTTCTGCTTCAATCTTGAGATAGTGCCAGCCCCCACAGCATGGTATCCTTTGTCTCTGGGTTCTGACCCTGGAGAAACTTTCCTGGAAGTGTAGTTTAAGCCTGAAACTACAATGGTCTCTCATCTTTCTAATGAAATTGCATTTCCAAAAGATAGTGATTTCCATGGATGTACTCTTGGATCAGAGCACATTTCTCATTGATTCAAATTACCAGGATTGCCAATATTGACCTTAATCTCTCTAATGATTATAACAGATTTCATATTGTCTATAAATGTAAAGTTGCTGTGGTTGTTGAATGAGAATGGTATGAAAAAATACCATTGTTTATCTTGTGGTATAAACATGTCTGTTTAAAAGCAGATAAGCATCCAATCATTTATCCCAACTTCGAGTATGTAGTTCATCCATAAACGCATAAGGCCTTAGGTTTACTGTGGAAGCAAGATTGTACAGGGTCCAAATTTATAAAACAGTGCCTACCCTCACAGCCATAGGAAAGTAGCCAGTAACCAGGATTTCCTTGCAGTGCCCTCAGAAATTAGTGCAGGTTCATATGGCTGCTGCTCACTGGGCAGCCAGGTGACCACATGGGGTCAAATCTTTGGTCACCTCTTGGACCCTATGAGCCTGCTAGAGGCAGTTACTAAACTTCAGGTGCAGGGCAGTCTGTGGTTAGAGCTGCAGAACCAAAGTAGCCTCTGAGACCACCACAGCATAGACTATGGGTGCTGCTGTGACAACTGGAACCTCACAAGTCAGCAACCCATACCCAGTATAATCTCACACCACTGGAACCAGTGATCTTTTCTCTGCACTGTCCCCGCTGTTTCAGTCCTTCCTGGGCTATGCTCAGGGAAACTCACACCTTACTACAGAGATATTTGTACCCTATGTTTATTGCGTCTTTATTCTCAATTGTAAAGAACCTGAATCAACATAGGTGTTCACAATCAGAAAATGGACAGTAAGTTTGTAAATATAAATGTATATGTTTATTATATTTACACACACAGACGTGGTGCTAATTAGCTGTAAAGTAAAATCACAAAATATACAGAAAAACAGATGGACATCAAATATATACCAGCTGAGGTAATCCAGTCATATAAAGAAATACATTGCATTTTCTCTCTCATATGGTTAATATAAACAATAATATATGTGCATATGTGAGGAAATGTATATGTGTGTATACTGTATAAAGTAGAAAAAAGAATAAGTTTTAAATATTTGAAGATGAGGAGGATTTAAAGCAGTTAATGAACATGGATTGTGAAAAAGGACATATAATAACTGATTTTCAGGTTCTAACTCCGTCATGCACTTTAATTTATATGGTGTATAAGTGCATAAAATATATTCAGTGCAGAAAGTGTCAAATCCTCTGATTCTGTTCAGAATGTCTGTTTGAACTGAACAGAAGTTCATCACCTCTATAATTTCACAGGCTTTCTCTTGGGTCACCAACCTGCTCCCAAATCATGACATGGAGACTTATTAGGTATGAATGCTCAACCTTAGCTTAGGCTTGTTTCTTGCTAGCTCTTATAACTTAACTGGTTTTTCATCTACATTTTGACTCAGAACTCTTTACCCTTCTTTTTTCTGTATGTCTTACTTCCCTGTTGTTTCTGTGGCTGTCTGGAAGCTGCCTGGTTTCTGGCCCTGGCGTGCCCCTCTCTCTCATTCTCTTCTCCTTTTCCTCTATCTTAGATTTTGCTTTCTATTTTTTTTTTCTTTCTGCCTGCAAGCTCAGTCTATCTCTAGCAATTGGCTATTAAGTTTTTTATTGGGCCAATCAGGTGCCTTAGGCAGACAAGGTGAAGCAAATTGAACATATCTTTATATCATTAACAAAGGCAGCAGAAACAAATGTAACACAATGTTACAAAGTTAAAGTAACATTTCATAGCATCAACAAATGAAACATACCTTTGCCAAGTTAAAACAATATTTGAAAACACTGTAGCTTTCAGGTCTTGTTAGTTTTCACATAAAAAAAGAATTTTATTTTTTACTTTCAAAATATGTTTAAATTAAAGAGAGAAATGAGAAATGCCAGGTGACATTATGAATCTCTGCTATACTATTTAATCCTAAGAGTACACATTTCTGCTATAGAATTTACTCCTGAGGATGGTGTCTCTGCTATAATATTAACTGCTGAGAGCATATGTTTCTGCTATACTATTTACTCCTGACTGTGTCTGTCTCTGCTGTACAATCTACTCTTGACAGTGGGAGCCTTTGATATATTATTTACTCCTGAGCTTGTAAGTCTCTGCTCAACTATTACTCCTGAGAGTGTGTGTCTGCCATAGTTCTCACATAAACTGGTCCCTCAAAAAACTTTCTCCACAGACTAGCTTAAAGAATCATACACTTCTAGAACAACTGTATATTCACTAAGGACATTTCCATTCATAAGGAAATCTCCTGTGTTTTGAGGCAATTACTAACTAGGTCTACAGAGACATCAAGCTAGAAGAAAATATTGGCTCACAAACACATAGGAAACAGGACCTTGGTTCAAAGTGTACTGCTGACCAATTCTTAGACTTTTTTTTAAAAACAGAACCTTCCCACACAGCAGCCTTTCTGTTAGTAACTCGGATGGAAATGAAAGCTGGAAGCATAGACCCCCCTTTGTTATGTAATCTAGAGGCTTACTCTTTCCACTTAGTGCTCCCTCCAAGTTTAGGGGTGTAGGACAGTAGACTGGAACCTGGAAGCCTCTCAGATTGACTGTCTCCCTCAGGAGCCATCAATTGCCAGTATCTCCTCTACAAGGTAAGAAACATATTGAAGCTCTTATGCAACCACACTTATTGTATGATGAGGATTAGCCTGTATAATTATTGTCCATGTTGTAATAGACACAGTGTGTTCAAGCATGAAATGCTACTGACATTTCTATCAATGTTTCACTGTTCTAGAAATGTTTCAACATTCCTACTGTCACACTGCATGCTACAAGCTACAAAAAATATACAAAGTAGGATTTCAGCTGATTATGACAAAGCTAATACCTGGAAGAAGCCAAGGGCCTTCCAGAGGTCAAGCTGAAGCTCAAGGAGCCTTGGTGATCTTGGCTTTTGATTATCAGCCGTTTTCTGCTATGAGTTTCTTGTATGCTATTGTAGCTTTTCCATCATTTATTGGGCACCATTTCCCCTCTACTAAAGGAATATTTAGATAACCTGTGCTTACAGCTATGCACAGTCAGAACCCCAGTTCAAGTCTCCCTGTAATTATCATCACTGGCAGCATATGGCCAGGTCCATCCCTAGATGGAGTAAAGTACCTTATCGGAGATACCTCTGTACTCTCTAAGAACAGATTCAAGCATCCAGACTACCCGTTTGAGAAGGTCTGGCTGATATGCTAATTAGGCTTAACATCCTCCTTTCCCAAATCTTACCTCTAGTTCCAGATCTCCCTTTAACTATCACCAGAGGCATCTAGCTGCACACAGGTTGCCTAGCGATCAAACACACCTTCCCCAACCCTGCAGAAAAACAGCAGATATCTTGGACAGATAGAAGCCACAGGGAAAAAAAGAAGGCAGTTTTATTTTCTCCCATTGACCTAGCAACTTACAGATATTAGTGAAATTATTAAGGCAACTCCACGTAGTTAAAAGGGAGGTTTATTTTGTGGGTACCTTACAAATGAAGGGATAGGTTGTAGGGTCTGACAAAGGTATGGCACAGTCCGGCGGTGTTCTCTGGAGAACTCTACTTGGTCTACCTCCAGCGTCCAGGGTCCCAGAACCAAGAGAGACCTCTCCTCTCAATCCTGGGTCTTCACCTTCTTCCCACAGCCCCGCCTTGTGGGCGTGACCATTACCAAAGCCTCAGTGGGGGTTGGAACTTCCAGGCCAAGGCTGGGATGGCTCCCCACTACATATAGATTCTTAACATTTTTTACCAATCACATTTAAGACTACACTGGAGCTCATAAGATCCCTCTTCTTAGATATTACCTGAATCTAGCCTTTAGTTAATTCATTTCTCCATTAGCCACTTCCCTTTTGGGTTGTAAATGATAATTAATAATTACTGTCCCTCTATGTGATTCTTATCACCCCTGCATCTGACTCTTGAAGCCTGGTAGTCACTGCCTGAGGGAAATTCTTATTTACCTTTATAACCCCATAGAATTCAAGCCTGGAGACCTTTCTGTTGGGTTTATAACAGAACTCCTGAGAGGCTTGTGGAGAACAGAGAGATGGAGAATAAAGAAGAATAAGGAGGATTTTGACCAGAGAGTATGTGTGGACAAGATGGAAGATGAGGAAGAGTCAGATGGGAAAGTCCTAGCTGGGTAAGAACAAGATAAGAAGACCTAGATGAGGCAGAATTAAAATAGAGGGAACAGTAGATAAATATAGAGAAAAATCAGGCAAGAAAGGAGTCAGGCCCAAGAACAGAACAGAAGCTGTGTATATAGGATGTTACTCCAGAGGAATTAAAGCAAGTGGACTATAGAGCTCGGTGTGCTGAGATTCCATTTCCCGAAAATAGTCCTTGCCATTAGTAGTTCTCTCTCCTGAGCTCCTGGGATATATATTAAGGCCGGTCCCTCTGATATTATACAAGCACTGCAGACATCTACCATATCTGGCTCTGACATTCTTTCTACTGCTTTTCCCTTAGGAATCAATGACTTTTGGCTTTAGATGTATGTAAGAAACCTCTTTTACAATGTGGGGGCTGGAGAGATGGCTCAGCCGTTAAAGGCTAGGCTCACAACCAAAAAAATACAATGTGGGACACAGGTGTAATTTTTAGATTAGGTCCTCCACAGGCTAATATTCTCTACATTTTGGCCAATTTGTGTCTGCTTTTATTCTCCATCTACCACAAAATTATTATTTTCTGGTAGGTGTTGAGAAGTACCTGACTCTGTGCATATAAAGATGACAACTTGGGTTAATTTAGTTATTATGCACTTATTAGAATAAAGGCTTTAAAATCACACTAGGTCTTATCACCTAGCCAGGCAATAGTATATCATGAAATTAACATCATATCAGTTACTGTTTGTGTAATGAGCTTCAAATGCTATCAGAAAATAACTTGTTACTCTATTAACTTTCCTGTCATTATTGCTCTGTGGGCACAGTTGTTTTTTATGAGGCACAGCAGCTGCACCTAATGCCATCTCCGCCTCAGCTGATGAGTGTACCTCTGCAGCTGCTGCCTTGCTGCTGAGGCCTTAGACTGGAAGAGCCTTCATGTAGTTTTAACTAAGTCTCTATCCTTTTATTTTACCAATAAGAATTCCAGAGCCAAAAGCTGGGTGAAAACCTGCTAGCTCAGAAAGACCGAGCTTCTTACACACCGAGGGGAGATATTACAGGAGCTTGGATGACTCCACTGGGAAAAACAGCAGTAACTATGACACAGCCCAGATCTCAGACTCCAGGAACCCAGTGGACAAAGTTAGGACATGGTAAAGGTTTCAGGGAACATTTACAGTTACAGAAGAAAGAGACTCATTAATCAAGGCAAGTTTCAAACACATTGCTTGAACAAACTGTTGGGGGATACAGCCAAGAGAAGTCTCTATTTTCTCTGATGACATTCTTAGTGTTTGTGCTCTTGGAAGTTAGGTGTTCATGTGGACATGCCAAAATAATTAACTTAATATTCTCTACTATGGATTCATTAGAGGTGGATAAGACCTGAATTATCAGCAAAGATTTTACCACACTATACACACTCATGGAAATTTGTAGTCAGAATGAATCATTTGATGTGTTTTAAGGGTTGAAGAAGTAAAAATGTAAGACAATTTTAGGATTTCTCTCCTGTATGAACATTATCATGTGTTGAGTAAGGATATAAAAATTAGCAGTCTTTGGCACATTCCCCATACTTTTAGGGATTGTCTTCAGAATGAAATTTTTTATGATGTCTAAGGGTTAAAGATAAAGAAAACATCATTACACTCTTCACACTTTTAGGGTTTCTCTCCAGAATGAATTCTCTTATGTTTCATAAAACCAGAGTGATACCGAAAGCCTTTGTGACATTCCTCACATTTGTATAATTTCTCTCCAGTATGAATTGTTTGATGTTCCTGAAGACTCCTAGAATAGAAAAAACGTTTGCCACATTGTACACATGTATAGGGGTTGTCTTCAGAATGGATTATTTTATGTCTTCTAAAAGAAAAAGATGAATAAAAACATCTGCCACACTCTGCACACTTGTAAGGATTATCTTCAGAGTGAATTGTTTTATGTTGTCTGAGGGATGAAGTTGAGTAAAAACATTTGCCACATTCTGCACATTTGTAGTGATTGTTTTCAGAATGGATCAGTTGATGTTTTCTAAGAGATGAACATGAGGAAAAATATTTACCACACTCCTCACACTTGTATGGTTTCTCTCCAGTATGGACTCTGTGATGTGCTTGAAGGTGTGAAAAGCAGGAAAACCTTTTGCCACACTCTTCACACTTGTAGGGATTGTCTTCAGAATGGATTGTTTGATGTCCTCTAAGAGATGAAGATGAAGAAAAACTCTTACCACACTCTTCACATTTGTAGGGATTGTCTTCAGAATGGATTATTTGATGTCCTCTAACAGATGAAGATGAAGAAAAAAACTTACCACACTCTTCACATTTGTAGGGATTGTCTTCAGAATGGATTATTTGATGTCGTCTAAGGGATGAAGATGAACAAAAACATTTGCCACACTCTTCACACCTGTAGGGCTTCTCTGCAATATGAATTTGCTTATGCACCTGAAGGAATGATTGTTCATAAAATGCTTTGCCACATTCTATACACTTGCATAGTTTCTCTCCACTATGAATCCTTTGATGTTGCTTCAGCACTGAAAAAGTATAAAAAGCTTTGCCACATTCTTCACACTTGTAGGGTTTCTCTCCAGAATGAATTCTTTGATGTTGCTTCAGCATTGATGGATAGTAAAATAATTTGCCACATTCTTCACACTTGTAGGATTTTTCATCAGTATGATTTTTCTGGTGTATAAAAAGTGATTCACGAGTATTAAAGGTCTTATCACATTCTTTACACATATAGGGTTTTTCTCCAGTATGAAGTCTCTTGTGGATGGAAAGTGTTTTATGAGAACTAAGACCTTTACCACATTCTTCACACTTGTAGGGTTTCTCCCTTTTATGAATTCTCTGGTGTGAAATATACAGTGAGTTACAATCAATGGACTTTCTGTAAATGTTATAATCATTGGGTGTCGTTCCTGTTGAGTAAAAGTTGAGATATCATCAGAGGCTAGGAAATAATATTCATACCTAATGTTTTTCTTTTTAAAGTAAACACTTACTTATATATATTGAAGCATCAATGAGAAACTACAGTACATTTCAAAACCTATAGTCACTAAGCATAAATGATAAAATATTGGAGGTAGAAATAATCTATACTTCTAGAATAAGGGCACAACCAAATAGAACATAGACATATTGCATTCAAAATTCAAAAACTAAGTAAGTTGTAAGGGAATTTTAGTAATAGAAATAAACCCATTAACCAGTAGAGATGTTCTATGGCTGAATGGAAACCCATGAAATTAAAATGAACCAAGCCAGGAAAGGAGAAAGTTAATTGTGACTGTGTGAATTTGTATCATCTAAATACAAAATTATTATTCGCATAGAGTTTTATTTTGGAAGGTACAATAGATATGCTGCACAAAGAATAGATAGTCTACAAAAATATTGAATTTGTAGCTCATAAATTCAGGACAGTATTTTATGTTTTATTTAGATGACAATAAAATATATATCTGAAACATATCAAGTCCTGATATATATATATATATAAAAAAACCCTTCAGATTCACTTGTGCATTATACAACATTTACCAGAGAAACATATTTGTAAGTGAATAGATGACAAAATGACTGATTTCCTTTTTTGTTTGTTTTTGCTGTTCCAAGACAAGGTTTCTCTGTGTAGACCTTTCTTTCTATCTGGACCAGGCTTGCCTAAAACATAGAGGTCCACCTACCTCTGATAGTTGAGAATATCAAGGGGATCCTTATACCTATGCTTACCACCCAACTGGTATGTGAACTACATGCCAGTTCAAATGGCTATGTCTTATCCTTGGCTTTGAATTTGCTCCTCTTAACAAAGCTGATCCCAGAGCTGAGATGTCAATGGCTAATTGTGTAAGGAGTCCTCAGCAAAGTGGTAGATAATATATAACAGAGGCTCTGCCACAAAGCTAGTCAGCACAGCAGGGGAACTAAGGGAACTCATTTAAACTAACTGGCTTGTGTGATGTGTGAACCCACTACATCAGGTAAAGAAAGCAATATGGCCTGAGGAGGTGAGGTGGACAGTGAAAGTTCACCCAGAGCAGTCATTATGAATTACTTTCCAGAGACACCTGAGACAAGTTCCACTGCTGTGTAACAATCTCTTTGTACAATATGAATATGTATTACTCTCCTTGCTATTTTATTGGTCAATGAAAGGCAGGATTTTCTAGACACAGAGAATGTTAAAAATGGTGGAGTGAGAGAAGTTGCCAGCAAATGCACAGAAAACAAGATGAATGCACTGTGTTGAAAGAATGTAGTCCCAAGTAGCACAAGGTTGATAAGAAATATGGGTTCATTTAAAATATAAGAGCTACCTAAAAATGAGCCTAAGCTATTGGCTGAACATTTATAATTAATATTAAGTGTCTATTTTGGTTATTTCAGAGTGTCTTTTGGGACAAGAAAATTCCATCTACAAATGGCATTTGAACCTGGCACATCAACATTGACATAAGACCAGAGCAACCTTAAAAATGTTCTAAATAGGCAAAAACTGAGCCAAATAGGGCTTCCTAGTCTTTTGTCTCTCATGTGGGCTGCAGTGCAGAGATGCATCTCCTGGCAACTGCCTACAGATTAGAGCCACCAGCATGAGCCCTGTAAGCACACTGTGTGGTGGGTTTGGGGTTTTGCTCATGCAGACAGAAAAGGTTACTGATGCTCAGGAAAGACAGATCCAGATTTGGGAAAAAAAATCTCTAAATGTGTTACACCATGTTTAAAAGTGTACATAGGATTGGGAGAAAAACAAACAGGGTATAGACAGTCATAAAATATATACATACTTTTAAAATAATAAAATAAAAGTCCTTAAAGAGGGAGTAAAGTAATACAAAAAAAAGCCATATAAAGGTGGGAAATACACAGAGTGTCTGGATTCTGTATGTTATTGTCTTATCTTTGGATTTCTGATTGCTAATGAAGGAACAACACTTGCTAAGACACATTGGACAATGAAAACTGCTGGATTAAACCAACCTGTATATTTTAAAAATATCATGGCTTTAAAAAGGAAATAAAAAATATGTCACTTTGGGAAATAGGTTATTCTTTATTTCTACAGGACATGAGATGTGGATTCATTCCATCTTGATATGGATCAGGTTTGATCCAGGAAGAAACCCTGAAAATACTGGCTACAATCATAAAGAATATAAACCTACAAAAACTACAAAATACATAATGTATATTTTACATGTTTAGACATAAAAAAATCAACTTTGGCTAACATGAGTACAACATACAGTCTATACTTGTATTAATATAGATATCTACATTATCTTTAAAAGTTTACGTATTTTCAGAGGAAGGAGAACAGACAGGGACAAAAATGTAGAGCCAGATGATGGAACATCTCAGTGCACCTTTGTTGCACTTTCCTTAGAATTCTGCATCCAAAACAGTTTCAAGGCTGCTGACTGAGATGATCCAATATCATAGACTACTGCAGCCAAGACCTAACAATTATCCTGGTTTTCTCAAGGCTTCCCCAAAGATACCAGTGCACAAAGACAGCAGTAAGTAATCCAAAGAACAATACCACATTTGGTATTGGGTTACAGATGTTTATTATCATTTAAGGGGGATTGGTTACCAGTTTTTATTAGATTTTTTTAATGGAAAACAAAGAGTTAAAGTCAAAGATTTCTTTCTAAAGGAAAAATGGGGATATGATATAGAAATGATGAGATAAAAGGGTAGATTATTGAATCTACTTTAAGCCAAAAGACAACCATTAATCTCAAAATATTTTACATTGGTATACATTTTGGTTTATTGATACAAATTTAAAGTTTATTTTGTTACAGTGTATGCATATTACTAATCTTGTTTGGTATGTTGTGTTTATACAGCTCATTTAAAAATGTAATGTGTAATTAAAAATACAGGTTAGTAGTTAATCATCTATAATAATCAAACTTATAGTTATGTTAGGTATTTCTTCAATGTCATAAGCAGATGAATTTAGATAGATAGATGGTGTTCAAACACTTCAAAGATCAACAGAATATGGCATTTAAGATGTTTTAATAACATAAGACTGGTATACCTGGCACAGGACTGCACATGGCCAGAGTCACTACCCTGTTGGCTAGATTTTCCTTTCTTTTCCCCATGCCCTCTGAGGGAGTCTGGGATTTTTCTCTAGCAGCCTATCTGCAACAAACTCCACAGGCTTTTGGACTCCAAAAATCACAAAAGTTAGCCGCTTTTGCAACTTTCTCCATGAATACAGCTGGCTCTTTGGCTTCTTCCCTCTCCTGGTGGGTGTGGGCTTTCCCTGGTTGGGACACTACCTCAGGTGTCATACTACATAGCTGGCTTAAACACTGATTGGGCTTCTACTGTTCTAGGCAGAGCAGTCAGCATCAGATATTCAACATTATTGTCAGCAGATTTAGTGAGATGATTGAGATTTTTTTTAAAGGGGAAATTAGTTAAAAGAGAGTTTTGTCCCACGTTAAAATATAGAAAATGTTATTACAATAGAGAGAGTTAGGTCTCTATGATAATACCCTGGATGGTTTGAAAATGGAACAATTAAATGAGAGGATAATTAAAGTATATGGGATTTATGTAATGTCAATTATAAATACTATCTGATCATTTTGTTTTATCACTAAAGATGTTGGTTAATATGAGTGTTAAGTGACAAGTCTTACAAAAACATTAAAACAGATCCTAGAGATATTCAAACCCAGACAGAGGAACTTAAAGGAGAACCAATTTCAGCATTGCATTATAAGGTTACAGAGGAACAGCCTAAGGTTTTCAAACAGCCAACCTTAATTTATCCAGTGATGTTACAGGAACTTCCAAATGATACATATCCTCAAGGTTGTGTAAAAGCTGCCTGGATTTCTGTGCAAATATCAGATTTAAGGACATTCAAAGAAGTGATAGTCTCATAAGGCATGCATTCACCTTTTGTAAAGCAGATGTTAAACTCATGGTCAATTTATAATAGAGTTATCCCTGAAGACTAGAAAGACTGGGTTCCAGCAGTCTTGGAGGCTGGTCCTCAATTACAGTGGAGGACCTGGTGGAAAGATGAGGCTAAGAACACTGAACAGTGAAGTAGGCCTAGAGGTATGGAAATTCCCCAAGACCACCTTCTTGGAGAGGAAGATTATGCTAATGTAGAAAGGCAATCTCTATATGATGAACACACCCTGTCTTTATGTCTCACAGCAGCCTGGAATGCTTGGGACGGAATTGAAGAAGTAGGAAAGAAAATTGACTTACTTACTACAGTTATACAGGGCCCAAAAGGAACCTTCAATGATTTTTTTTAACAAATATTGACTTGGGCGATAAATAGAATGATAGTAAATTCAGAAGCCAGGCTAACAGTAACTGAATCTCTACCTTTTGAAAAAGTTAATTCACAATACAGAAGGGTAACTAGTCCACTAAAGGCAAGATCAGCACCTACAGAGAAATAGATTTGAGATACAGTCAATATTGAATCTCATGACCATGATGATGCTTGGATAGAAGTGGTTTCCAGAAGTTTGAAGAAAAATCAAAATGTTAAGTGTTTCAATTGTGGTAAATAAGGTCACCTAA
The DNA here is from genome assembly GCF_903995425.1 of Onychomys torridus. Lineage (NCBI taxonomy): Eukaryota > Metazoa > Chordata > Mammalia > Rodentia > Cricetidae > Onychomys > Onychomys torridus. The sequence continues at coordinate 71,848,355 of NC_050457.1, read as the reverse complement.
CAAAGTATGGTGCACACAGCATTGCTAACAATAATCCAAATAAAATGCCCCTCCATTCTGGAGTATGCACAAGGTGTGGCAAAGAACAGCATTCAACTAAGGAATGCAGATCAACAAGGGATAGACAAAGTAACCTTTTGTCTTCCAGAAATGCCCTAGGGAGGGCTCTCATAGGCCCCTGTATCAAATTTGGTTCAGTCATTTCCTGTGACCATGGTGGAAACTCATTCCCAGAGCAATGAAAGAACTTAATGCCTGCTATAAAAAAAAAAAAAAAAAAAAAAAAAAAAAAATCATACTGCTCTGAATGATAGAACACCTTTAGAAGATGAAACAAAAAGTTCTGGAGAAACAGTAAAGCAATGTTTTGGCAAATGTCTATAAATGAACAAGGGCTAAAGTTAAAAATGTGAATAAAGGACATTGTCATTGAAGGTCTTCTAGACACAGGTGCACATGTAACAATAATTGCACCAGAATCTTGGCATCCAAATTAGTCTATTCAGGAGATACATGATCAGCATTTAAGGAAAAGAACATTATCTCAAGTAAGAGTGCAAGATGGGTCGAATGCATATGGCCAGAAATACAGAGAGGAATAATAAAGACATATGTGACTAATGTAGCAATGAATTTATGGGGATGTGATTTGAGACATCAATGGAATACTCATATTATCGTCCCTCAAATCACAGAAACAAACCAAAACTATCATATATTCCTGGGAATAATATACAAAGGTATTATAAAGAATAGTCATCGACCATTCAGGTTGTACAAGATTAGGGCACACAGCTGCTGATCTTTCAAAGGCAACAAAAGCCCTAACATTAAAATGGATAATAAACAAAACTGTATGGAGTGAGCAGTGGCCTTTAACATCAGAGAAATTACAGGCCTTAGAACAACTGGTATAGAAGCAACTAAATGATCAGCATACTAAAGAATCAACCAGGCAAGAACTGGAATTCTCTGATATCTGTTATTAAAAATAAATCTATCGAGTTCAAGGCCAGCCTGGTCTACAGAGTGAGCTCCAGGACAAACTACAAAAGCTGCACACAGACAGAAACTCTGTATCTAATAATAAATAATTAAATAAATCTGGAAAATGGAGAATGGCAAGAGATCTAAGAGCTGTTAGTAAGGTGATTCAGCCAATTGGCTCTCTACAGCTGGGAATTCCTTTGTCTTCTCTGTTAATTAAAGGAGGACCTCTTATAGATATTGATTTAAAAGATTGTTTCTTCACTATACCTTTAAAAAAAAAAAGGATAGAGAAATAATTTCCTTCATCTTTCCTACTTATAATAATTTTCAGCCTGTTAAGAGATATCAATGGAAGGTTCTCCCACAGGGACTGTTAAATAGCAACATCACAAGCAAATATTTTATACAACAGCTATTGGAAATGATACAAAAGCAATTTCATCAATCTATAGTTTACAATTATATGAACAACATTTTACTGGCTGATTCAAATGTAGATACTTTAGAAAGAATGTTTGAAGAAGGAAAGAAAATTGTGCTTTGTTGGGGACTACAAATTGCTCCTGAAAAAATTCAAAAATGAGATTCTATTATTTAGGATACAAAATAGGTCTACAATAAATTCGACCCCAAGAGGTGCAAATTAGGAGAGATCAATTATGGACTCTTAAAACTAATGCATTAAAACAGCCTGAATATTTTAAAGGTGTCTTGACCTCAGAATGGAAACCAGGATATGTGCTAGATTGAGGAAGAGGTTTTGCTTTTGTTTCTTAAGGAGTAGAAAAGCTATGGATATCCTCAAAATTGAAAAAAGATTAGATTTGAATAAGAGAAACCTCTTAATTAGAAGATATATTTCATCAAATAGCATGGTTGTTCAATCTAAATTTAATTAACTTTAAGACTAATAAATGCTTTTCATTTGATCAGATACAACTTTCAAAAAGGAATCTTCCTGAAGTTATGCTTGGGGGAAGGATTTTGGTTTTGTCTTTTCAGAAAAAATGAAGACACCCAGTTAAGGAATCTGAAGAGCACTGAACAAAGGACACATGTTAAGAAAAAGGACAAATATTCAGAAAAAAAATGTCCCAAGAACGAGAGTAAATGAGCATACTAGTATTCACATCTCCAACAGATTAAAATTTAATAAATCTTCACAAATCTTCCTGAATGTTTGTTTCTACTTTTCTCCATAGACACATAATGCAAATAGTCATTTTGTATTCCCTGTTCAATCAAAAATTAAAGCTGAGTTTAGAGTTGGAATGTGGCTCTGTTTTCTGTAAATCCAAGCATGTTTGATAAAGAAAATCCAAAATCTCTGTATCAGATCAGAAGAGCCCCCTTATATGGGACGAAAGAAAACCAAATTTGGGGACTATTTTATAGCCACTAATCTCTAATCATTTGGTTTTATTTTGAATCTTTAATACCTTTGTTAAGGTATAAATATTATCACAAAATTTATAAGATCAATATATATATATTAAACTTTTTCATGATCATATAGGATATTTAATTAATTCTAGAAACAGGCTCCATCTAGCTTCCTGTACATGTACATTTTTAGTTTGAGTTTTTCTCAGGTAACTAAGATTTAAGTTTTTGTACTCTGGATGTACATAACAAATATTGATTCTTTACCTCTTTGAGATTTGCTGTATAGGACATTTAAAATGTTTAAGCTATTTGCAGTGAAGGATAAACTTTTCTAACAGTGATCTCCAAAGCCTTCAAAATGATGTTGTAACCCACGATGATGATTCCACCCAAACTATGGTAATGACACTAAGCTGACAAACACCATCTAAAAAATCAGCTTTAGACTACAACCTTGTCAGGAAAATTTCAAGATGTCTAGCTGAAATGATCCAGCTTCACAGACTACTCTAGCCAGAACTTGAGACAAGCCCTGCATTTTCCTATTACACAGAAACTGGACAATAAATGACACAGCTACCTCTCCAAGAACTTGATAATTATCCCCATTTTTTCAGGGTACCCTAAAGATTCCATTGCCCACAGACAGCAGGAAGTAAATTTAAGAACAAAACACCCACATTCCCAAGAGGTGATGTGTGTAGTTTTTGGTCATTCAATGGATTAAGGATATTTGTCATCATTCAGCGTGGTTGGTTACAAGTTGTTATTGGTAATGATTAGGAAAAGAGCTGAACAAAGGAAATTCAATTCAGGGATCTTATTTTAAATGAAAAAAGGGGAATATAAATATAATAGGATAAAAGTGTAGATTATTGAATATACTCTGAAAACAGGGAGGACAGAGATGATAGGATAGAAATACAGATTATTGGATCTATTCTGAAAAGAAAAATGGGGTATAGATAGGATAGGATAGGATAGGATAAAGAGGTAGCTTGTTGAATCTACTTTTCAACCAAAAAAAGCATCTACCAGTTTAAATACTTTACATTGGTTAGATTTTTGTATATGGATATAAATTTAAGGTTATTCTTATAAGAACATAGTGTATATACAATTCTACTCCGGTGCAAGGTATTGTACCTATGCAACTCATTTAACAATATAATGAAAATTACTAGTCCTTGAAAGTTATTATTATAAAATATTTAGATTAATAAAGGAATGCAAGGGTATTAGTCACCAGTTACAAAATACCTGTAGTCAGGTTAGGTATGTTTTCGAGGTCAGAGATATATTTTAGATAGACAGGTCATTTTCACACACTTCATACATCTACAGAATGTGGCATTTAAGAGGTTTTTAATAACATAGGTTCCCCCCGCCTTTATTTAAAAACTAACAATGAGACATGTGTGGTCCTGACAGCACCAATCTACTTCAGGGAAGATGGTGGGCACTGGAAAAACTCCATATGGAGTTTCATTTCCTTGGCAAAAGTTAGACACGGGGAAAGAAAGTGCCCTTGCCTCAAATGCTGACAGCATTCTGTCTAAAATGGACAACCAGGACACAAAAGAAAGAACTGCTGAACTGTGCCAAGAAATGATAGGACAGCCTTTCAGAAAATACTGCTTCACAGAAACATTTAGTTACCTAGTTTTACTTTGTTAAAATTAAAACATTCCTTTTCAATTAGACAAAAGGGAGGAAATGATGTAAAATAATCTTTCTGCACACTGTGAGGATGTATTGCTTTTGTTGTTAATGAAAAGATGATTGACCCAAAGCTAGTAAGAATTTGGGGGGGGGGGGCAGAGAGAATGCTGGGAAGAAGAAGGGCAGAAGCAGAGGAATCAACAGGGTGGAAAGGAGAAAGAGATAAACATGCCACGTGGAGAAAAGGTACTGCCAAATGGCAGAGTGCAAATTAAGACATATTGGTTAATACAAAATGTAAGAGCTAGTTAGTAATACGCTTAAGCTATCAGCTGAGCATTCATAATTAATATTAAGTCTCTGAGTGGTTTAGGAGTGGCTGGAGGGACAGAGCTGATCATGGTTCTATGAAAAATACCTCCTACACTCCACCATTCCTGATTCCATTACAAATCTGGAAGCCAATGAAAGTGCACACTTAGAAAAATTTGAGAATCAGCAAGAGACCTTGAGAAAAAGAGACCACAAGATCTCTTCCTACCATTAGATTCATGGTCTTGTTAGCCAAGAATGCTTCCTATAAGGACTAGCCATAGGGGCTACCCTGACTGCAGCTGCAACAAAACATTTTACTAGTGCTTATGTATCTAGGATTATCAGGTATATATATAAATGTTTATAATTTCTCTAATAAGTTGTGATTTAGAAAATATCCAAATACCAGATAGTCCTAATATATGATAAATATATTAACTTGAAAAAAAACAAACAAACCCCCAAACCTATGGAACCTATGGAACCCTAAATCTACTAACTGTCATGAAGAAGAGATACACAATCACTGTATCCAAACTAGTTTGATGGGCATCCTTGAGTCAACAGTGTAAGGCCTTGGAGCTCATCCTGTCCTACTCTTCCTAGGTTGAATGGTCAGACCCTGCTGAACCAACTAGTGGTAAAAGTGTTGAAAATACCAAACAACCTCTGTTAAATTAGTGCACCTAATGGCCCACTTCATCCTCTTTATACAACATGTTAAAGCTTTGACTCTTCCCTAAGATCAGTGTAGAATGGAGTGTCCAAAGTGGCTCTGGTTTGTATGAGTTTTATCCAATTGCTCCCCTTCCCCAAATTGTTCTAATGAACAGAACTGAAAGTGTTGAGTTTTCTGTCTCTGCCTGCCTCTCAGTGATGGATTGTGGGTTTGGCTTAATAAACCCAATCATGCTCACTTTGGTGTAGAGATCATTTTGTCTACTCTCAACCTCTGTGAATAAATGGCTCTCAGTGTGGCTAGCACACAGTTCTTGTTGCCTGAGTCTTACACTTTAATGGAGACTCAAAAACAATAACAACAACAACAACAACAGCAACAACAAAGCCCTTGGAAGTCGCCATAAATAGAAGCACAGCTCTCTGTTGGGGAAACACAAAGCTTAAGAGACTCAACCATCATAAACAAATGAGAGATGTGCTTTGACAAGGAAAACATGAAGGAGAGACCTAAAGAATGGTTCCTATAGTATCATACATATATCAAGGCACATGTGAAACTCTGTCTTTCTGTTAAATATTTCGACCCAAACCCCTCATGCCTACACACCTAGATGCACGTTGCTTGCTGCTTGGCTCTTCACATATGAAGGCTCTTGTCTTTGCTCCAAAAATGTCACCAAGTGTGGCTTAGACACAGCAAGACCTGTTTGTAGGAAATAGGGAGAAGATTGTTTATATGTTATTTTACTTGGAATTGACATGTGCCTTCCAGTACATGGCTTACAAGGAAAGAGATGATGTAGCAAATGATTGCAGACAATCAGTTCCTTAAATGTTTTCTGACAGGATCACTACATCACTTAAAGGAAATTACAATATCTAGATTCTGAGTTTCATTTAAAGAGAAAAGATCATTAAAACGAATTGTGAAACAGTGTAATTCATAAGTGTACTCCATGTGTCATGCCACTGAATTTCTAACAGTCCCACTAGAGTGAAGGAAATATACATCCAACATAGAAAAGTTAAACACAAAAAGAGAATAATGGTGAAATGATTCTTTTTTAAAATAATTTGTTTATATTTTTCATATGCATTGGTGTTTTGTCATCATGTATGTCGGAGTGAGGATGAAGTTTTAATCTAAGTAATTTTAAGAATAAAAAATTAGAGGTCAGATATCAGGGAAAGAACCTGAAAGATCAGAGAAGCTGGGAAGCAGCCACCAGTAACTTTCTACCTCTTCCATCCTATATCCAAAAGGGCCGAGATCCTGCCTCAGCCCCTTATCATTTTTTGTTCTTCTCTCTACAGTCCTCCAAACCTCTATGGTCAGATAGTGGCCAGCTCTGCCATTTGACTAATGTGAGAACACAAAAAAATATCACACAGCATGAGAATGTCAGGTATTGGGATTACAGACAGTCGTGAGCTGCATATGGGAGCTGAGAAATGAATCCAGGTTCTCTAGAGAAGTATTCAGTGCTCTTTACTGTGGTGATGTTTTGTTCCCCAAAATATTTTACACCGTAAAAAACTTATCTGTGGTCAGAGAACAGAAGAGCCATTAGATATAGAGGCCATAAAATGGTGACACACATACCTTCAATCCTAGCATTCAGAAAGCAGAGATCCAGATGGATCTCTGAGTTCAAAAGCCACACTAGAAACAGCCAGGCATGGTGACACATGCCTTTAATCCCAGGAAGTGATGGCAGGAAGCAGAAAGGTATTTAAGGCGTGAGGACCAGGAACTAGAGCCTCGTTAAGCCTTAGCTTTTAGCAGCAGTTCAGCTGAGATAGATTCAGGTGAGGACTCAGAGGCTTCCAGTCTGAGGAAACAAGATCAGCTGAGGAATTGCCAAGGTAAGATTATTTCTCTAATCTCTCAGTGTTCACCTCAATACCTGGCTCCGTGTTTGTTTTTATTAATAAGACCTTCTAACAATTCATGCTACACTTTACAACTGAGAAATCTCACCAGCCCCAAAATTATTTTTAATACAGCAATCTCCCTAAGTTTTCTGAAAATGAAGAATATGCAACTGCTCCCATGAGACACCATACAAAGTGAGGAAGCTACATGTTGATGGTGAAATAAGAATTCACTATGGATGAGCCTCACCCAGGAACACAAGGTTGCTGTAATTCTCCAGCATCACATCCCTGTACAGATTCCACTGAGCAGGCTCCAGGCATTCCCTCTCTTCTGCAGAGAACTCAATGGCCACATCCCAGAAGGACAGCATTTCCTGAAACAAAGATCAGTGAATGATACCACACTTTAATGTAATTAAAACCATGAATAATATAAATACCAAGATGCATTGGGCTAAATAGTTCTTCTGTCAACTTGACACTAGGTAGGGTCATTTGAGAACAGAGAAACATGATAGAAAAAAAAAATGCCTCCCTAAGACTTCCTGGAGCTAATCCTAGGTGGCATTTTCTTAATTACTGATTGATGTGAGATAGCACACCCCATTATGGGTGGTGCCCACCCTGCACATGCTTTTCTATATGGTGTAGGAAAGCAGGCTGGGCAAGTCAGTAAGCAGTGTTCTTCTGTGGCCTCTGCTCCAATTCTTGCCTCAGGTTCCTGCACTGACTTCCCTCAGTGATGGACTGTTACCTGAAGTTGTGGTCTAAAATAAACCCTTTCTTCTCCAAGCTGTCTTTCATCATGGTCTTGATCACAGCAATAGAAACCTTAACACAGGCATCATGTGCCTGTGGACACAAATCTGGGTTTTTCTCAGGATGAAAGAGCTAGAAATGTTTCTTACATAGGTGAGTAATATTCCTCAGACATGTTTCAAGTGGTCACATAATCTCACACTCCACCCCATCTTCAGGGAAACACAAAGTTAGAGATCATATAAGCCCAATTGGACATAATCCATTTAAGACAGATGATATGTAGAAATAAATGCATCCACAGAACATGCATTTAGTGCCATACGCTACTATACACCACACATACACACATTTCTATCAGGAGAAAGTCCTGGTGGGGGAGAAGGATTTCTCAACAGTTGATATGCACAGTTAATGTGAAGTGAAATGAAAACACAGAGTCTGATGCAGCAGCTCAGGCCATCATCTGGGTTTCAGGATTTCTACAGATTCACTGATGATGCAAATGATGGTGACAAGGGACATGAGAGGAGCAGGCAGGGGAGGAACTCACAGACTGAATGTCATTTAAGTGTCTGATCATGTGAGAAAACAGGCAAGTGCGGGACTAACAGCACTGCTGAGAATTTAACATAGAATAGACATCACTTCATCTTTTAGCCATTTCCCTTTGCTATCTTTTCTCTGCCAGGTATTAATTGAGGTATTTACAGTATTCCTAAAGTATGTTTTACACATATGAAACCTGTACATCTATGAGATGAAGCTGAGCAATATAGTTGTTGATGCTATTTTTGTATTTCAAATGTTTCTAACTTTAGAATTTATGTTTTTCATATTTTATTGAGTAAAGTCCCTGAATAATCTATGGGAGTAGTGATGTGGATATCCCTCTGCATAAATAAAATGCTGATTGGCCAGTAGCCAGGCAGGAAGTATAGGCAGGACAAGCAGAGAAGAGAATTCTGGGAAATGGATGGCTGAGGCAGAGAGATGCTGTCAGCCACCACCATGACAAGCGAGATGTAAGGTACCGGTAAGCCATGAGCCAAGTGGCAAAGTATAGACTAATAGAAATGGGTTAATTTAAGATAGAAAAACTAGATGACAAGAAGTCTGCCGTGGCCATACAGTTTATAAGCAATACAAATCTCTCTGTGTTTACTTGGTTGGGTCTGAGCAGCTGTGGGACTGGCAGATAAGAGACATTTGTCCTGACCTTGGGCCCGGCCGGACCAGAAAAACTCTAGCTACAAATGGGACCCAATGGATTGGCAAGGGTTTCCACCTAAAAGAAGATTCTAAAACAGAGCTAAAAACAGCTTCCTACTTGTCTCTCTCAAGTTAGCAGCAGCCTGCCGTTTGAGCTACTATGGTGGGTTCACCTATGCAAGCTTGAGCTACAGTATGGTGGGAAGGAGGTGTCTCTCAGCAGCACATTACCCTGCTGCTGTGTGGTGGATTTAGTCTTTGTTAATACCAAAAAAAAAAAAGGTTTCTGGGCTACACGCTGCTTTGATAAAAGCATAGACCCAGCATTTCTATGAGTTGATGGCTCCCAAAGCTGGCGATAAAGGTACCACTGCCATGTAGTGGATAGGCATCCCAGCATTGGCCTGGAAGTTCCAACCCCCACTGAGGCTTCGGTAATGGTCACACCCACAAGGCGGGGCAGAGGAGGAAGCAGAAGACGAAGGATCGGGAAGAACTCACTCTCTTGGTTCCGGGACGCCGGACGCGAGAGGTGGACCGAGCAGGGTTCTCCAGAGAACGCCGCCGCCGGACTACCCTCTACCTTGCCAGACTCTGCGACCTACCCCTTCATTTGTAAGTTACCCCACAAAATAAACTTCCCTTTTAACTACGTGGAGTGGCCTTAATAATTCCACCAATACCGCCATGTTGGGAAACTGAGGTGGGTGGAGCCACCAGCCACAGTGGCCATTTTGGTCTTACAAATGCTGTAGTTTAAAGCAATAGTTACACAATAAGACAGATTCAGATGGAACAAGACTTTAAATAATTTACAATGTGTGCAAAAATGTACATAGGCTTGGAAGAGAGAGACAAAGGAATATATGCAGTTATATAAAGAAATAGCTTTTAAAAATAAAGTCTTTAAAGAGACAGTAAAGGTAGTATAAAAAATAAGCCACGTAAAGATGGATATTACACAGAGAATCTGGATTGTGCTGTCTTTGGGATTTTTAACTGCAGAAAAACATTTGATCGTAAAAGCTGTTCAGTTAAGCCAAAATGTTTATTTTAAAGGTACACTGACTTCAAAATTTGGATGTGAGGATATGTTGCTTTGGAATGAAGGCTCTGCTTTTGGTTCCACAGAAAGCCAGAGGCTATGGGTTTGTTCCAGATTAAGATACATCAGGTCTGACCAGCCAAGAGCCCCTGAAAGGTCTCTGATGACACCATGGCCCAGATGATCCAACATCCAGAACTATTTCAAGGCATTGACTCAAGGACTACTCCATAATCCTAAAAAAAATTTATGTCCCCATAAGATATAGTGGCCCCCTCCAGCAGGAAGTAGTAAGAGAAATTATGCCCAAATTCCCAAATACACCAAGCTGGCTTTGGAGATGGAATTGACTCACTCCTTTTCTAAACACAAACATATTGCTAAAAAAAAAAAGGTTAAGAGATTCTTTTGTCCCATATCAGAAGAGCCCTCTAGTGTGGGACAGAGAAAAAACAATATTTTTATTTAAAACAGGTTGATTATAAAAACAATCTCTTTTTAAAGAATAAAAGGGGACAGTATAGATAATAAGATAAAGGGGTAGATTATTGAACCTACTTTTAAAGAGAAACTTGTTTAAAAATGTTTTTACATTGCTATGGATTTTAGTTTAGTGATACAAATTTAAAGTTATTTTTGTTATACTGTGTGTTTATTTTTACTCTTGTTTAAGGTATTGTTTATACAACTCATTTAAATTGTAATGGAACAATTAGTCTTCTATAATAGTCAAACTTATAGTCGTGTTGTTTTCTAAGTATACAGAGATATAATTCAGTTAGGTAGGTAATCTTCAAACACTTCAAAGACCTACAGAATATGGAATTTAAAATATTTTTAAAAATTTAGACTTTCTGGACAGTGAGACATGTCTGCTCCTGGCAGCCCTGATTTACTTCAAAGAGGAGGATGGGCATCAAAGACAATCTATATAGAGTTTATCTTCTTCTTGGCAAAAATAGCCAGGTGGGCAAAAAACTGTTCTTGCCTGGACTGCTTGATCGACTGGACATGCAGGACCCATAGAAAGGTGACCACTAAACTTTGCTTGACAAAATGGTCCTTCAGGTTCCTGCTTCACAGAGGAAACTGCCAGACATTCTACAGGACACAGAAAAAAGTGACTGAGAGACTCTAGGCCTGTGGGCAGAAGACAGATGCCCCAACTTTACAGAAGAACTTTGGATGACTGTCCAGGCTGCCAGCTGTCTCTGTCTACTCTTGCAAGATTCCCAAAAGTTGCTTGCATCTTTCTCCCATTTCTCAGATAATATTATATCCTTGTGAGGTCTTTGATGTAGCTGAAGACTAGATAGTTATAATTTTCCTTAGTTATGATAAAATATAAGTTAGATATGATAATTTAGACTCACACATATAGGATAGATAGGATATCTTCTTTAATTTTTCCAAATACAAATAGACTAGCTATTGCAACTGTAATTTTTACTTGATAATTGTTCTGTTATATGTAATTTTACTATGTGAAAGTTAAAACCTTCTTTTTAAAAAAAAAAAAAAGAAAAAAGAAAAAGGGGAAGTGCTGTGGATATCACTCTGTATAAATAAAATGCTGATTGGCCAGTAGCCTGGCAGGAAGTAAAGGTGGAACAAGCAGAGAAGAGAATTCTGGGAAGTAGAAGGATGAGGCAGAGAGATGCTGCCGGCCACCACCGCCATGAGAAGATGTTAAGATACTGGTAAGTCACAAGCCATGTGGCAAAGTGTAGACTAATCGAAATGGGTTAATTTAAGATAGAAGATGCTGTGGATATTGCTCTGTGTCAATAAAGTTCTGATTGGCCAGTGGCCAGGCAGGAAGTATAGGCGGGACAAGAGAGAAGAGAATTTGGGAAGTCAGAAGGTTGGAAAGTGAGACACCGCCAGCCGCCGCCAGGAGAAGCAATCATGTAAGACACCGGTAAGGCCACGAGCCATGTGGCAAGTATAGACTAACACGAAATGGGTTAATTTAAGATAGAAAAGTAGATTAACAAGAAGCCCTGCCATAGCCATTACAGTTTGTAAGCAATATAAGTTTCTATGTGCTTTCTTGGTTGGGTCTGAGCGACTGTGGGACTGGCGGGTAAGAGAGATTTGTCCTGACTGTGTGCCAGGCAGGAAAACTCTAACTACAAGAAGAACTAGATAACTAGACGCCTTCCACAACCATACAGTTTACAAGTAATATAAGTCTCTGTGTGTTTATGTGGCTGGGTCTGAGTGGCTGCGGGACTGGCAAATGAGAGAGATTTGTCCTGACCTTGGGCCAGGCAGGACCAGAAAAACTCTAGCTATAAAGTATGCTTACATTATTTTTCCTTTTTATCAATACAGGAAATGTCAGTAAATATTTTATGTAATAATGAGGTATTTTGTAATAATTTCATGGATAACCTTTGGATCCTCTTCCTAGTTATGGTATGGTCACCTCCTCAAACACTATCTTTCAGGCTTCAGAATGTACCCCACATAAAGTTTACACACACCCAGCATTCGGGACAACAGCACTGGGGGCTTCTTCCTCCTATCACACTGTCCCAGAGCATTCATTCTTTATGAAGTGTGGTTAGCATTTTTCTTTAGGCCACCAAGCGGCTGCTAAGTAATGACATGAAGACTTCTTATTAATTAGGAAAGCTTGGCCATGAGCTTATGCTGTCCCACTAGCTCTTATAACTTAATTTTCCCTGTTTCTATTCATCAGTTTTGCCTTGTTGTTTTTACTTTTCTTTCATACTGTATGTCCTGTCTCCGGCTTTCTTGGCATCTCCCACTGTCTCTGTCTCCCAGATTCCTCCTCTTGCTTTCTTTACACTGAAGACCCACCTGTACCTCGTGGCTAGTTATTAGACATTTAGCTTTTTATTAGACATATCAGGTGCCTTAGGCAGGCAAGGTAAACAAATGCAACACATCTTTACACAGTTAAACCAATGTTCCACAACATAAACAAATGTAATACATCTTTACATAGTTAACCAAATATTCCATAAACAAATGTAAAACATCTTTATATAGTTAAACTAATTTTCCACAATAAGGAAGTCCCCAAGTGTTGGCTTACTGAGGTCACTGATCCATTATATCTCTACCTTCTGTTAGCTATGATTCTTTATGTTTAACATATCTCTGTCTCACATAAATTTAATTCATTACATTTAACATATTGACGAGATCATGTGTTATCTTTACTGCCTGAAATAACTTAGTTACACCATTATTATCACAATTAAAATATAAATATGTCATTTCCCCCTCTATCATCTCATTGCAACTTCTCTCATGTCCAATAGTCCATCTCAAATATATAGTGTATAATTCAGTAATTATTACTGGTACAAACCCACACACACAAACACAGCAACAAATATATAT